>NC_054457.1:4789942-4914463 GCF_900496995.4 Aquila chrysaetos chrysaetos | reverse complement strand
CCTCCAGAGCCGAAGGGAGATGTCACAGCCAGAAGCAGGTCAGTCCTCCACAAAAACACGGACCTTCTTGGTATCAACAGTGCTGCTAAATCTGCCCTTCCTATGGTGACGACGAGCGGTAAGCATCTCTGCGTACCAGTTATTGCATGCAACACCCCTCCGGGTTTATATCACCATGTGCTGCTGGGTCTAGGCTGTACTAGGCGATGCAGTGTGTCGTCCCCCCCCGGGCTACTGGAGATGTCACCACTCCCCTGTGCATGGTTGTGCTGCATCTACGAAATTTTAATTAGTTAAAAAATAAGATCCATGCAGATTTTCAAGTTCATCTTACTGTACAGCAATGAAAGTGACTATTACAAAAGAAAACATGGATTAAGATGAGAGAAAGATTCATGCTCCCCTAGGGATCGTGGATATCAGACCAGAAGGGCTCTGCACCTGACTCAGCTTCCAGTTCCATTGCGATGTGGCTAACACCAGAGGCTTGAGAGATGTAAGACCCACAATAGGCTGAGTGGGATTATTTATGCCTCCCAAGCTCAGGTCCAAGTTAAATCTCACCCTGATCTCAAACAGCTGAAAAGTAGCTTGGACCCTGAAACATGCAGTTTAGTAGCCTTTCTAATGCATGCTATTCATTGCAGTTGTACATGTATTATATCCATGTATTATCTTTCACTTATATAATTTTAAGAATTATATTGCAAAAATGGTAAGTTTAAATTATATTTTATACACACATTTATAACAACGTTAAGAAAGAATCATCTTCTAAATGAGAGCCAAGTTACACCAAACAATCTCCACTAGTGCCAATCTATCCCCTATGCCTTGAATTCACCAGAGTGGAATTTAGTCTCCCAGGTCTGTTTTATCATGACATTACTAACTTGTCTAAGGGTTTGTCTCTGTAGGAATGCGACCAGAATGGTTACAGTGGAGAAGATACTCCATGTTAGTTCACTGTAAGAAGACTGTTCTAAGAAAACTAATGTATTCTCCAAGAAAATTATCCCATCTTGTAAGCAGCAAGGCAATCAGACTACTATTCCCTTTTTTCTTTTCTTTTGGCAGCAGAGTAAGTTTCTCTGGAACAGTGGAGAGCTTATCATTAGTCATCTCATGGGTGTCACAGCAGAAAGCACCTTGGTCAGCATTGATGCAGTGTACTGTTTTTTTGTCCCCGATTCTGCTCTTTGGTCCTTTAATGAGGAATAATGGGTTTTAAAGGCAAAATTCACATTTCTTTTTTAGGAGGAATGTTTTAAAAAGAGTTATACTGCATTTGTTGATAAACACTCAGGTTTTGCTTTTAAATATTGTCAAGGCTGGGAGCCTGATATAAAGTATACTGGTGGGAGGGGTAGAGGAGGTTGTGACCTACTGGGGAAATCAAAACGGACAAGGCCCTGAGACACCTGATCAACATTAGCATTGGGGTTAGCCCTGCTTGGTATGAGAGGTTGGACTAGAGACTTCCAGGGGTCCCTTCCCACCTAAATAATTTTAAGATACCAAGATGTAAATTGAGTTAGGAATATCTGGGACTTGTGTTTCCTGGGGTGGAGGTACTGTGTGCATTCAGGTGCTCTGAGGGCCTGTGGCAGGTACACCCCCCCACCCCCCCCCACCCCGACAGGAAACAAACTCCAGGCAGGGGGAGAGGAAAAAAACCCAAACCCTAGAGGCCACAGGTTGAAAATTGAACTGAACAATTGAGGTACACAGAAGTGTGACCTTTTGGCCAATGGGGATTAAAATGACCACAGATCAGATTTGACAAGGGTAAAACAGGGTCCCGCCAGAGGACATTTTGAATCAGTCTTCCTCGGAGCAGCGGGTCTGCAGTGGGGACTCTCCCCTTGGGTCGGGACGCCGCCCTAGGTAACTCCTGCAGGTTGAGAGCCCTCATCTTTTAGGTGAGTGATATGCGCATTTTGAGTCATCATTTGAAATCTTAAGAATTTTAAGTCGGCTGTGTGGTACTAATTCCCCTTAAATCACTGGGCTGTGGTTACACAATGTTATCGGAGTTCTAACTAACTTTTTACTGAAGATAAATCTGAGCTTAACACCTGGTGGATTTGATTGTGATGAGCCTCTGTAACAATTTAAATTGGAATAGGTCGGCAGATGGTGTTAATAGAGGAATTATTATGGAGGAACGGCTGAGCCCTTTCCCCCCAGGTCTGGACGGGGCGAAGGAGAAGTGGTCGAACCATTGAACAGGAATTAACAGGAACCACATTGCATTATTCAGCTCACAGCAGAGCATCCTGTGACATGTTCAATGTGTTGTTAGCTATTAGCTAACAGAAACCACCCCTGCATCCCCCCTCTGCTACCAAAACCTTGCCATGTAAACCCAATACAATGTCACATACACCTAAATATAAATTGTTACTGTTGGGGAGGGGATGTTAAAGTGCAAATAGTAAATTGTGTTAAATTTATCTGGTAAAGAGAAAAACAAATCTGATTATTTTTAGGCTAAATATATTAGTATGCTATTTTTTCTTTTATTCTACTTAATGGAATATTTGAAGCATACTAGATTGTTTTTACATTATAAAAACAATGAAAGAGATAAGTTACAGTGAACTTTAAGCAAGCTTTTGGGAGAGGGAAGAATTTGGAGGCTTATTTTGGTGGTTTTTTTTGAAATTACACTGTCATGTAAACTATTTTTAACGCTTTATTACTAGGCACAGTAATAAAGTGTTGAATCACAATTCAGAACTACTATATTTCACATAACTTGATAGTGATGATTTTGTTTAACAAGTAACAAAAGGTTTTGATCCTGCTGTGTTTTCACTGCGAGTACACTTGCATGTGTGCTTTTTTAAGTGGGACAATGTCTTGTTGGGCAGGTGGAAACATGCAGAGTGGCTAGTTCTTAGCTACATGTATGCAAACTGACTATTTCCCCCCCCCCGCCTTTTGTAAGAGGATAAGGGTTTGAGTTAAGACTCCACGAAGGTAGTTATAAAATTGGCTCCTTCTGTACCCAGCTACCAACTTCAACAAACCTTCTAGGAATTCAGTATCTACTTAACCCTCTGTTAAATTTGGTTGGAATTGGCCAAGAGACTTGGAAGTTAATAACTGAAGGGAGATGGATGAACAGGTGATGAAATTCCATCTTGTTCTCCTAGGAAATCAAAACACTTCAATTTACTCTTTGCAGCTTTTATTTATAATCTATATAAATAAAAATTATTAGTTTCAGAAAATCATACTTTATTTCTTCCTATATAGTAGGGTTGCTTGCTCACCAGTAGTAAATGGTGATGTAAGTTAATAATTCGGACATTTACTAAGCACACCCTCTATTAATGGTTCTTTCAAGTTTATAATCAAAATATTAAGAGAAAAAATGCTGATCCTCTTATTCTTGAGAATAAATCATTCTGACATTTGAAAAAAAAAGTGTCCTAAAAGTCTTTCAGGAGATATCAAAGCGAATTGTAAAACTAAAAACCATAACAACAAATATGTGGAACGAATCCTCCAGTAATTTCAGTGTTAGTGACTTCCCAAGGCAGAGGTAGTGTCTGAGTAGTTAACAGTCCTCAGTAGATTTTTTTTCTATGAATATATGTAGTTGCATTTGAACCCACCGGAACTTGGCTGCGGGAAGGAGTTTCGTAGCTTAACTACACATTGTGAAGAAGTACTTCCTTTTGTTCTGAACCTGCTAGTTTCGTTCCATAGCCCCTAGTCTTAGGGGAGAGAGAACAGTTTTTTTCTCTGTTCAGGATTTTATAGTTTTAATTCATATCTTGCCCTTAACATTTCCCTGCCCCTGAAAATTTCTATAGTTATAAAATATTTGTAGCCAAGCAATTTGTGTATTTTGTTTTTACTTTTAATGATTTGTGCAGTTACAGTACTAGGCTGTTCCCTTTCCTGAGGCTCACCAAAAGACAATTGAACTGAATATCTGCTGTTTATACTAGTGATGGCTAATTTGTGACCCACTGACTATATATGACTCTCCAGAAGAATTAATCTAGCTTTTCCTGGATCCCCAACATCTGCACTGGAAAATGGTTTGAGACTTTATAAAGACTGCAGAGACTGGATACCTAAACAACTCATCACACAATTGCAAGCATATGTTGTGTGGCCAAAATCAGTGTCCCTCATGACTAGGCATGCACCACCACATAGTTGAAATGCATGCCTTCTAGTCATTTGGTAGGGGAATTGTTGGGATATTGTCATAGGCAAGACAGTGTTGACTCAGAGAATTTCACTTTAAAAATATGTTAATTGGCAATAAATTTAATTTAATTATTAATTCAGGTATTGAGAAACAAAGAAGACAAACAATTAAACAAACACTTAGGGAAAACACCTTTCGTCCCCCTTTCCCAGGCTCAACTTCAGTCCAGACACCTCTCTTCCCCCCTCCCTGGTCTTCACTGACCTTTTTTTTTGCCGTGCATTACACTCGGTCCCTTCAGTGAGGCAACAGGCGTTCCAGGATGTTTGGAATAGTGCATAGTGTTTTTTTCTTCCACTGCTCCTGGCTTTTTATTAATTTCTTCTGTTCTGGCATGGGCTTATCTACAGGCTGCAGCCCCTTTTGGGGGTGTACCTGCTTTGGTGTGGCTTATCCACAGGCTGTAGTCCCCTTAGAGGCATACCACCTCCTCTGGCATGGAACACCTCCTTCTGAGAGTGTCTCCAGTTGTGTCCCCAACAATGTCCCCTTCCTTGTGTCTCTTTCTATTTTTCCTTATGTGTCCTCACATGTCTCCTCCTCTGTATCCTGCTCCTAGCTGCTACCACCCTTTGTTAAATATGTTTGTGCAGAGGTGTCATGTGTTCCTCTGAAGTTTTGGTATGTGGTGGGTTGTTTTCATCAGTTGCTGAGCTCACTGTGACCAGCTGTGACTAGCAGCACATGTTTCACATTCATGGATAACCTGTGCAATAGTGTCCATGGTCAAGTCCACCCCTCGATTGCAAGCCCATCTATATGTTGCATCTCTTCCCTGATGGCCTGAGGTATCATGGGCCCACAGAGCCGTAAATAGCTCACCCTTATGTTGCCAGTCCAGGTCCACCTGAGACACTTCAATCTTGGCAGCCTGATCCACCTGTTGGTTATTTTCATGCTCTTCAGTGGCCCGACTCTTGGGTACGTGAGCATCTACGTGATGTACTTTTACAACCAGATTCTCTAGCCAGGATGCAATATCTTGCCACAGTGCGGCAGCCCAGATGGGTTTACCTCTGCGCTGCCAGTTGCTCTGCTTCCATTGCTGTAGCCACCCCCATAGGGCATTTGCCACCATCCATGAGTCAGGATAGAGATAGAGCACTGGCCACTTCTCTCTTTCAGCAATGTCTAACGCTAGCTGGATGGCTTCCCCTCTGCAAACTGACTCGATTCACCTTCTCCTTCAGCAGTTTCTGCGATTTGTCGTGTAGGACTCCATACAGCAGCCTTCCACCTCCGATGCTTTCCCACAATGCAACAGGATCCGTCAGGGAACAGGGCATATTGCCTCTTATTTTCTGACAGTTTATTATACAGTGGGGCCTCTTCAGCATGTGTCACCTTCTCCCATAGTGATATTCTAAAATCTTTACCTTCTGGCCAGTCTGTGATCACTTCCAAAATTCCTGGGCGACTGGGGTTTCCTATGCGAGCTCCTCATGTGATCAGCGTGACCCACTTACTCCATGTGGCATCAGTTGCATGATGTGTAGAGGAGACCCTCCCTTTGAACATCCAGCCCAGCACTGGCAGTCGGGGTGCTAAGGGGAGCTGTGTTTCAGTACCAACCACTTCTGAGGCAGCTCGAACTCTTTCACATGCTGCCAATCAATATCTCTTTTTCCGTTGGAGTATAGCGAGCCTCGCATCCTCGATATCCTCGACTCCAAAACCCCAGGGGTCGACCTCGGGTCTCCCCAGGTGTTTTCTGCCAGAGGCTCCAGGTAGGGCCATTCTATCCAGCTGCAGTATAGAGCACGTTTTTAACATCTTGTCCTGCCCGGACTGGCCCAAGGGCTACTGCATGAACGATCTCCCGTTTAATTTGTGCAAAGGCTTGTTGTTGCTCAGGGCCCCATTTAAAATCATTCTTCTTCCGGGTCACTTGATAGAGAGGGCTTACAATCAGACTGTAATTTGGAATATGCATTCTCCAAAAACCCACAACACCTAAGAAGGCCTGTGTTTCCTTTTTATTAGTCGGTGGAGACATAGCTGCTCTTTTGTTGACCACGTCCATTGGGATCTGACTACGTCCATCTTGCCATTTTATTCCTAAAAACTGGATCTCCTGTGCAGGTCCCTTGACCTTACTTTCTTTTATGGCAAAACCGGCTTTCAGAAGGATTTGGATTATTTTCTTCCCTTTCTCAAACACTTCTGCTACTGTGTTGCCCCATACGATGATGTCATCAATGTATTGCAGGTGTTCCGGAGCTTCACCTTTTTCCAGTGCAGTCTGGATTAGTCCATGGCAAATGGTGGGGCTGCGCTTCCACCCCTGGGGCAGTCGATTCCAGGTGTATTGGATGCCCTCCAAGTAAAAGCAAACTGTGGCCTGCATTCTGCTGCCAGAGGGATTGAGAAAAACGCATTAGCAGTGTTAATTGTGGCATACCACTTGGCTGCCTTTGACTCTAGTTCGTATTGAAGTTCTAGCATATCTGGCACGGCAGCACTCAGTGGTGGCAAAACTTCATTCAGGCCACGATAGTCAACTGTTAGTCTCCACTCCCCATTAGACTTTTGCACTGGCCATATGGGACTATTAAAGGGTGAATGAGTTTTGCTGATCACTCCTTGGCTCTCCAGTTGGCGAATCAACTTGTGGATGGGAATCAGAGAGTCTCGGTTGGTGTGATATTGCTGCCGGTGCACCGTCGTGGTAGCAATTGGCACTTGTTCTTCAACCCTCAGCAGCCCCACAATCGAAGGGTCTTGAGAGAGACCAGGCAGGGTAGACAGCTGTTTAATTCCCTCCATTTCCAAGGCAGCTATACCAAAGGCCCATTGATACCCCTTCGGGTCCTTAAAATACCCTCTCCTGAGGTAATCAGGATGCACAGGGCCTCTGGTCCAGTCACAATGGGGTGTTTCTGCCATTCATTCCCAGTTAGGCTTACTTCAGCTTCCAATACAGTTAACTCTTGGGATCCCCCTGTCACACCAGAAATACAGATGGGTTCTGCCCCTTTATAACTTGATGGCATTAGAGTGCACTGTGCGCCGGTGTCTACTAGAGCGTTGTACTCCTGTGGGTCTAACATGCCAGGCCATCCAACTCCACAGTCTAGTAAACCCGGTTGTCCCTTTCCTCCACCTGGTTGGAGGCAGGGCCCCTCTAATTCTGGTCAGAGTATCCATTACTTATTTCTTGTAAAACTGACTTAGAAGGCCCTTCAAGAGGATCAGAAGTAAGATCAGCCCTTCCACTCTGTCTGGAATCTGGAACAGCAGTTTTCCTGGAAGAACCACCATTTGTGATTGTTTTTCCTTGCAGCTCACATACCCATGTGTCTCGGGTCGAGGTAGGTTTTCTATCCCACTTCCTCATGTCCTCTCCATGGTCAGATAGGTAAACCTCAGGGCACCTCGTGGTGTGTACCTTCTATATTCTCTCTCTTGAGCAGAGGAACGCTCACTCCTAACAGCTGAAATACTGGTCCATACAGGTGGGGAGTATGACTTTTCAATCAGTTCAATCAGTTTTTCGGACTTTTCGGACAGTTTTTCCACAGCCAAGTGTCACGACCCAGACTGGACAGACCAGGGAGTCGTGTTTAATTCGAAATTCCCTCTGGCTAAATTAAGGTGAAACGACACCAAACAATCAGTTACAGATTTTATTCATGACAGAAGCAAACTGAAATGGGGCGGTGTGGTAGTAGGTGGCAGGGTTTCTCACAAAAGGAATTGGCATAAGACTACTTCTGTAAACTGTGTAACCATATACATCGATTCAGGGAATAAGGAGTTCCCTCCCGTTGAGTCACAAGGTTCAGAGCAGACCCCCTTGCTTTCCAGACTCCTCCTCAGAGAAGGGTCTAGGGGCGGCTGGATCTACTCTTAGTCTCAGACTTGGTCAACGGTTTATGTCTTGAAACGGATGAGGTGTAGGTATTGTGGAAAAGGAAAAGGAAAGAGAGAAGAAGAGAGAGAGAGAAAAAGGAAGAGAGAAAGATTTCACCGGTCCTGGGTCCAGCATTGGTTCAGTCAGCCGAGGTGTCCAGTCAGCTGAGGGGTCCAGTCCCGGTGGGCTTGCACACCCGGGGCTTCAGTTTGTGTCCTTTTATCATCCTGGCCCCTCCTTCAGGTGGGCACCCGAGCTCGTCAGGTTAATGAACAGTTTGTGAGCCTTTGGGTTTGGGGCTCGTTTGTGGAGTAACTTCTCCTTCCCTGCAGACACTGCCATTGTTTGATCTTTGTATCAGGACAGTTTATCAGAACAGGGAGCTGCGGACCCTCCAGCACGCCCTCCCCCTCCTGTTGCTGATGTCTGAGCTGATGGGCTTTTCACCTTGGTTCCTTGCTGTGCAGGGTTTGTCTTTAAGCAGAACTTGCCCCACCACAATGTTTGAGACATTAACTCTTTCAGTCTCTCACACAAAGATGCAGGCTTGTAGGGCGGAAGAGAGACTTTCTTCATATTGCCAGAGTTGGCGAGCCATTTTATCCACCGTCGGTGCCTCTTTTTCTTTCCAGGTCAGTACTGCCAATGGATTGGCATAGGATGATGGTGCGCTCTATACAAATGTCCACCACGTGGGTCATGTGCATTGGACTTCATCTGGATCTCTGGGCAATTGTGCTTTGTCCAGGTCATAATAAATCATCTCTAGCACAGCTAATTCTCTCAGATATTGGATACTTCTCTCCATGGTGGTCCACTTGCTTGACTGACATATAACATCTTCCTTAAAGGGGTACCTTTCCTTCACGCCTGACAGGAGTCACCTCCAGAGGCTGATGGCTTGTGTCCCTTTTCCAATTGCCTTGTCAATGCCACCTTCCCTGGGCAGCGATCCCAGCTGCTTGGCTTCCCTACCTTCTAATTCCAGGCTACTAGCCCCATTGTCCCAGCATTGGATCAGTGTCCTGGTTTCAGCTGGGATAGAGTTAATTGTCTTCCTAATAGCTGGTATAGTGCTATTTTTTGAGTTCAGTATGAGAAGAATGTTGATAATGCACTGATGCTTTCAGTTGTTGCTAAGTAATGTTTAGTCTCAAGTCAAGGATTTTTGAGCTTCTCATGCCCAGCCAGCAAGAAGGCTGGAGGGGCACAAGAAGTTGGGAGGGGACACAGCCAGGGCAGCTGACCCAAAGTGGCCAAAGGAATATTCCATACCATGTGACGTCACATCTAGTATATAAACTGGGGGGAGTGGGGCTGGGGGGAATTGCTGTCTGGGGACTAACTGGGTGTCGATTGGCGGGTGGTGAGCAATTGCACTGTGCATCATTTGTATATTCCAATCCTTTTATTATTACTGTTGTCATTTTATTAGTGTTATCATTATCATTATTAGTTTCTTCTTTTCTGTTCTATTAAACCATTCTTATCTCAACCCACGAGTTTTACTTTTTTTTTCCAGTTCTCTCCCCCATCCCACTGGGTGGAGGGGAAGTGAGTGAGCAGCTGTGTGGTGCTTACTTGCTGGCTGGGGTTAAACCACGAGAAGCAGCCAGGTGATAATGTGCTCACCTGGATGACAGCTGAAATCTTTTTGCATGTCCCGCAGCTCACTCAAGGATAGGGATCCAGTGATTACCTCTGGTTTTGCCTCTTCCTCTTGTGATGACCCTGGTTCATCTTCATCCTTCGCTAAGCAAACTGATTTCTTTGTATATTTTCTTCTTCTGTATGGGGGCAACTTATACTGGCACAGGTTGGTTCTCTGATTCAGCTGCAGTGCCTGTCGCCGGGGTTGGAGTGGCCGCAGTGCCTGTTGCTTTGTTGTTAGATCCAGAGACCTTCTCTTCCCCTTGAGGGTACTGAGTGGTGTTGAACAGGGCTCGACAGGCATGGGCCAGGCCCCAGCATATTGCAGTGATTTGAGTCTCCCTGGAATTGTCGGGGTGACAGCATACTTTTTCCAAATGTTCAACTAGTTTTTCAGGATTCTGCACTTGTTCAAGGGTGAAGTTCCAAAACATTGGAGGTACCCACCGCCCTAGGCATTTTCCCATACTACCCCACACACCCTGCCACTCATAATTATCCAGCCTTGGGGCAGATCTCTGGGTGATCTTCTTCAATAGCTGTTTAACCCTAAACAAGACCTGAACCACATTCAGGAGCATGCTAGTTCCTAGCAGTAGGACCATGCTGGTTTCAACATTCCAAGGGTATTCAAATTTTTCAAAATTCTCAAATGCTATTGTAGTTAGCCTGGAGGAGAAGGGGAAGGTGAAGAAAGGTGCCTCCCCCATAGACTGGCTCTCCGAGGAGAAAAGGTAAAGGGTGTAATTATTAATAGTTTCCTACAGATGGCTCCCGAAGTATAGAGGTGATGACAATGCTGAGTGCAAATACCGGAATAGTTCCATGACCAGTAATTTTATCATATCATAAACCAGTGTTACACAATACATCAAAGCGAAAACCTTAATCCACCTCCCATGGATGATAAGCAGCAGCACAGGGACTACATACAGCAAGTGAGGTGATACATAACAGAACTCTAAAAACGAGTGCCACAACTCTAAGAGCCCATAAATCAACATAGTGACCAGCGACTATTAGACCAATATAATGAATGCTTGCAACAAATTTGTTTTAACACGCTCTCATCAGGTCTGTCGTTATCTCAACTCTTCGATCCCCACGCTGGGCACCAAAATGGACTGTCATGGTTTAACCCCAGCCAGCATCTAAGCACCATGCAGCCTCTCCCCTCCACCCAGTGGGATGGGGGAGGGAATCGGGGAAAAAAAGTAAAACTCATGGATTGAGATAAGAACAGTTTAATAGAACAGAAAGGAAGAAACTAATAATTATAATCATAACAATAATAAAATGACAGTAAAAATAATAAAAGGATTGGAATATACAAGTGATGCACAATGCAATTGCTCACCACTCCCCGACCGATGCCCAGTTAGTTCTGAAGCAGTGATCCGCCCCCCAGGCCAACTCCCCCAGTTTATATACTAGACATGATGTCACATGGTATGGCATACCCCTTTGGCCAGTTTGGGTCAGCTGTCCTGTCTCTGTCCCCCTCCTAACTTCTTGTGCCCCTCCAGCGTTCTTGCTGGCTGGGCATGAGAAGCTGAAAAATCCTTAACTTAGTCTAAACACTACTTAGCAACAACTGAAAACATCAGTGTGATATCAACATTATTCTCATACTAAGTTCAAAACATAACACTATACCTGCTACTAGGAAGACAATTAACTCTATCCCAGCCGAAACCAGGACAACCTTCTATCTCCTCTCTCTTGCCTAGAGGAATGCCTACTCCTAATAGCCGAGATACTGGTCTGTACAGGATGGAGGCCGAACTTATCCTCAAATTACTGAACTCTCGGGACAGTTTCTCGGCTAGTATGTCTGGCAGTTTCTCTACAGCCAAGATGAGAGAGGAAGAGAGATTTTCTTAGTATCACCGGAGTTGGCAAGCCACATCATCCACTGTCGGTGCCTCTTCGTCTTTCTAGTCCATTGGTGCCAATGCGTTGGCATACAATGATGGTGTGCTCCCTACAAACTTCCGCCACATGGGTCCTGTGCATTGGAATTTGTCTGGATCTGTGGGTAACCGCATTGTATGGGTCATAATAAACCATCTCTAGCATGGCTAATTCCCTCAGGTACTGGATACCTCTCTTCATGGTGGTCCATTTGCCTGGTTGACGTATAACATCTTCCTTGAAGGAGTACCTTTCCCTCACGCCCAACAGAAGTTGCCTCCAGAGGCTGAGGGCTTGTGTCTTTTTTCCAATTGCTTTGTCAATGCCCCCTTCCCTAGAAAGGGATCTGAGCTGCTTGGCTTCCCTACCCTCTAATTCCAAGCTACTGGTTCCGTTATCCCAGCATTGGAGCAGCCAGGTGATAATGTGCTCACGTGGACGACGGCTGAAATCTTTTCGCATATCTCGCAGCTCACTCGAGGATAGGGATCAAGTGATTGCCTCTGGTTCTGCCTCTTTCTCCTGTTCCCATGATGACCCTTGTTCACCTTTATCCCTTACTAAGTGAATTGATTTTTTTATATTTCTTCTTCTGTATAGGGGCGACTGATACTGGCACTGGTTGATTCTCTGGTTCAGCTGCAGTGCCTGTCACCGGGGTTTGAGTAGCCACAGTCGCGGGGGTTGGAGTAGCTGCAGTGCTTGTCGCGGGGGTTGATCTCTGGGTGGTATTTTTAAATAGTTCTTTAACCCTAAACAAGACCTGAACCACATTCAGGAACATGCTAGTTCCTAGCAATAGGACCATGCTGGTTTCAACATCTCAAGGCTATTCAAAATTTGCAAAATCCTCAAACTGTATTGTAATTAGCCTGGCGGAGAAGAGGAAGATGTGGGAAGATGTCTCTCCCATAGGTTGGCTCCCCGAGGAGAAAAGGTAAAAAGTGTAGTTATTAATAGTTTCTGATAGATGGCTCCCAAAGTACAGAGGTGACAGCAATACTGAGTACAAATACCAGATTAGTTTCACGACTAGCAATTCTATCGTATCATAAGCCAGAGTTATAGAGTACAACAACATGATAACTGTAGCCCAATTCCCACAGGTGATAAAAAGCACAACAGGAGGCATATACTGCAAGTAAGGTATTACATAACGCACCTTTAAGAACAAGCACACCAATGTTAAGAGCAAAATAACATTGTGACCAGTGACTATTAAGCCAATACAATGAATACTTATAACGAATTTGTTTTAACACACTCTGATCAGATCTGTCTTTAGCTCAACCCTTCAAGCCTCACATTGGGCACCAAAATGGACTGTCGTGGTTTAACCCCAGCCCCAGTGGGATGGGGAGGAGAATAGGGAAAATAAGTAAAATTCGTGGGTTGAGATAAGAACAGTTTAATAACTAAAATAAAAATTATATATTATAATAACAATAATAATAATACAAATATGATAACAATAATAATAATTGTCATGAAAAGGAATATAACAAAAAGAGATAAATTAGACCCAAGAAAAGTGATGCACAATGCAATTGCTCACCACCTGCTGACCGATGCCCAAGCAGCGATCCGCACCTCCCAGCCAACTCCCCCCAGTTTATATACTGAGCATGACGTTCTATGGTATGAAATATCCCTTTGGCTAGTTCAGGTCAGCTGTCCTGGCTATGCTCCCTCCCAGCTTCTTGTGCGCCCGCTTGCTGGCAGAGCATGGGAAACTGAAAAATCCTTAACTTAGGATAAGCGCTACTTAGCAACAACTAAAACATCAGTGTGTTATCATCAACATTATTCTCACACTAAATCCAAAACACACTGTACCAGCTTCTAAGAAGAAAATTAACTCTATCCCAGCCTAAACCAGGACACACCCTCAGTCCGAAAGGTGCTTGGGGGAGCTGCCCATTGATTCACAAGATAGTTGAGGTTGGAAGGGACCTCTGGAGGTCATCTTGTCCAACCCCTTTGCTCAAGCAGGGCCACCGAGAGCAGGTTGCCCAGGACCATGTCCAGATGGCTTTTGAATATCTCCAAGGAGGGAGACTCCACAACCTTTCTGGGCAACCTGTTCCAATTCCCAGTCACCCTCACAGTAAAAAGCATTTCCTGATGTTCAGACGGAATCTCCTGTGTTTCAGCTTGTGCCTCTTGTCCTGTCACTGGGCACCACTGAAAAGAGCCTGGCTCTGTCTTCTATGCACCCTTCCTTCAGGTATTTATATACAGTGATAAGATCCCCCCTGAGCCTTCCCTTCTCTAGGTTAAAATGGCCCAGCTCTCTCAGCCTTTCATCATAGGAGAGATGCTCTGGTCCCTTCATCATCTTTGTGGCCCTTCGTTGAACTCTCTCTAGTATGTCCATGTCTCTCTTTGCTGTGGTTTAACCCCGGTAGGCAGCTAAGCACCACACAGCTGCTCGCTCACTCCCTCGTCCCAGTGGGATGGGGGAGAGAATCCAAAGGGTAAAAGTCCAAAAACTCATAGGTTGAGATAAAGACAGTTTAATAAGAAAAAACCCAAAGAAAATAATAAAAAAAAAACAAAGAAAAGCAAAACCAAGAAAAACAAGTGCTGAAAAAAACCCCAATTGCTCACCACCAGGTGACTGATGTACAGGCAGTTCACGAACAATGGCAGCCCCAGCAAACTTCCCCCCAACCCTGGTTTTATTGCTGAGCACAAAGTCATATGGCATGAAAGATTCCTTTGGTCAGATGGGGTCAGCTGTCCCAGCTGTGTCCCCTCCAAACTTCTTGTGCACCCCCTAGCCTATCCGCTGGTGGGGCAGTGTGAGAAACAGAAAAGGCCTTGACACTGTGTAAGCACTGTTCAGCAATAACTAAACCATCAGTGTATTATCAACAGTGTTTTCATCACAAATACAAAACAAAGTCTGGGGTGGTCCCCGCTGACTCAGAGCTAGCCAACATAATTCCAATTTACAAGAAGGGCATGAGGGAAGACCCAGGAAACTACAGACCTGTTAGTCTAACCTCAGTACCTGGAAAAATTATGGAGAAGATCATACTGGGTGCTATTGAAAGGTATTTAAAGGACAATGCAATCATCAGGCACAGTCAACATGGGTTCACAAAGGGAAAGTCCTGCCTAACTAATTTAATATCCTTCTACGATAAGATCACCTGCCTAGTGGATGAAGGGAAGGTGGTGGATGTAGTTTTTCTGGATTTTAGTAAGGCTTTTGATGCTGTTCCTCACAGCATCCTTCTGGACAAGTTGTCCAACTACGAGATGAGCAGGTACATGGTGTGCTGGGTGAAGAACTGGCTGAATGTCAGGGCTCAAAGGGTTGTAGTGAATGTGTTGTCCCAAAAGTGGGTTTCGGTACTCGGTGTGCAATGAGCCTATCTCGCACTCAGAGACAAGATATTGTGATGATGAGCTTTGCAATGTATTACACCAACTTCTTTTGGCATAGTAACTGCTGTTAATAACTTTAAGATTTCTGCCCCATGCTTCACAGGAGTTCCTTGGGATGATAAAAGTCCCTGTTCTTTCCATATGGCTCCATGAGCATGCACAATTCCAAAAGCATATTTAGAATCGGTATAAATATTCACTTGTTTCCCTTGTGATAACTCTAAGGCTCTGGTAAGAGCAATCAATTCAGCTTTTTGTGCAGAAGTGTTTATAGGAAGAGGCCGAGACTCAATTTCTTCATTCATAGTCACTACTGCATATGCGGCCTTTCGTTCTCCTTTTGAAACAAAACTACTACCATCCGTAAATAAGGTCCAGTCTGGATTTTCCAGGGGGGTGTCCTTCAAATCTGGTTGACTGGAATACACTTGTTCAATAGATTGAATGCAATCAGGTACCAAATTCTCATCACCAGTAATAGGCAACAGTGTGGCTGGGTTCAAGGAAGAAGACGTTTTCATGATTATATCATCTCGTTCCAATAATACAGCTTGGTACTGTATCATCCTGCTTGGGGATAACCAACGATGTCCTCTCTGCTCTAATACCACAGCTACTGCATGTGGAACTGTCGTGGTTTAACCCCAGCCAGCAACGAAGCACCACGCAGCCGCTCACTCACTCCCCTCCCACCCAGTGGGTTGGGGGAGAAAATCGGGAAAAGAAGTAAAACTCGTGGGTTGAGATAAGAACGGTTTAATAGAACAGAAAAGAAGAAACTAATAATGATAATGATAACACTAATAAAATGACAGCAGTAATAATAAAAGGATTGGAATGTACAAATGATGCGCATTGCAATTGCTCACCACCCGCCAATCAACGCCCAGTTAGTCCCCAAGCAGCGATCCCCTGCCCCCATTCCCCCCAGTTCCTATACTAGATGGGACGTCACATGGTATGGAATACCCCATTGGCCAGTTTGGGTCAGCTGCCCTGGCTGTGTCCTGTGCCAACTTCTTGTGCCCCTCCAGCTTTCTCGCTGGCTGGGCATGAGAAGCTGAAAAATCCTTGACTTTAGACTAAACACTACTTAGCAACAACTGAAAACATCAGTGTTATCAACATTCTTCTCATACTGAACTCAAAACATAGCACCGTACCAGCTACTAGGAAGACAATTAACTATCCCAGCTGAAACCAGGACAGGAACAAATACAGTAATTGATTGTCCCATAGTCAATTTCCGAGCTTCTTGAATCAACAATAAAGTTGCAGCTACAGCTCGGAGACATGCTGGCTACCCCTTGCTTACTTCATCTAGTTGTTTAGAAAAATATGCTACTGGTCTTTTCCAATCTCCCAACATTTGGGTCAAAACTCCCAAGGCTATGTGTAATCTCGTGTACATATAATGCAAAGGGTTTAGTACGATCTGGTAATCCCAAAGCAGGGGCTTTCATCAGGGCCTGCTTAATGTCATCAAAACCCTTTTGACGCTCCGAAGTCCACTCTAGGACTTCTCCTGGTCCTTTTATAGCTGCATACAGAGGCTTGGCCATTAACCCAAAATTGGGTATCCACAGTCTACACTATCCTGCTATTCCTAAGAATCCTCTTAGTTCTCTTTTGGACTGAGGTGGGGCAATTCAACATATTGCTTCTTTACGTTCAGTCCCCAGTTTTCTTTCTCCTTGTGATATTTCAAATCCAAGATAGGTAACAACCCTCTGTGCCACTTCTGCCTTTTTCTGAGATACTCGATATCCAGCTAATCCCAGAAAGTTCAACAAACTTATGGTCGCCTCCTTGCACTGCTGTTCAGTTTCTGTTCCCAGAAGTATATCATCTACATATTGTAAAAGAGTGACAGAAGGGTTCTTACCTTGCCGGTGTTCTAATTCTTTGGCCAGTATGTTACCAAACAAAGTAGGACTGTTCTTGAATCCTTGTGGTAGTACTGTTCAGCAAAGTTGCACTTTTCATCCTGTGGATGGACTCTCCCATTCAAAAGCAAACAACTTTTGACTCTCAGCTTCCAGCAGAATGCAAAAGAAGGCATCCTTTAAATCCAATACTGTAAAATAAATGTTATTCTCAGGAATAGCAGATAACAAAGTGTGGGGATTTGGTACCACCAGGTGGATATCAAGCACAATTTGATTCATTGCCCTTAGGTCTTGCACTAATCGGTATTCCTGGGACCGGGGCTTCTTTACTGGTAATATTGGAGTGTTAAATTCAGACTGGCATTCCTGTAAAAGTCCACACTGCAGGAAATTGTTTATTAAACTCTCTAACCCAAAACTTGCTTCTAACTTCATGGGATACTGTTTCTTTCTTACTGGCTTGGCATTAGGTTTCAATTCCACTCTCACGGGCTCTGCATTCCTTGCTTTCCCAGGTACCTTGGTGGTCCATACTAATGGGATTACAGCATTCAATACAACATCAGGTATTTGTGTTTCCTCGATGTTTTTCTCCTGTAACAAAGCTTGACTTTCCATGTGTTATCTTGTGGGATATGCATTTGGATAGTATTTCCAAAAAAGGTTATTTGTGCTCCCACGACCTAAAAGAGGTACGGGGCATTCTGGCATATAAACTCATGTGTTAATACTTTGTTTCCAATTTTACATTCCATTGGCTGTAAAAAAGGCTTTACCTCTCGCTTTCCCGTGGCCCCAACAACCGGCATATAAAATTTACTCAAAGGTCCCCTACAACTAGTTACTACAGAATACGTTGCTCCTGCATCTACTAAGAATTTTACAGTCTCATTCCCCAGCTGTACTGGAACCAGGGGATCTGCTGGGGAGATTGTTAAATTCACCCCCGGTCCCCTTCATTTAGAATCATATTTTCCCATCAGCAATAAATCAGCTTCAGGTATCTGACCCCCCATTTGCAGGTAGTTGTGTCCCCTGTCCTCCCAATTTTGGGCATGCATTTTTCCAATGTCCTTCTTTTTTACAATAAGCACACTGATTTGGTCCAATCTGGTTATCCGTAATTTGGGGACCACAACTTCTGCCTCTTCCTCGGGTCATGTTTCCTCTAAAGTTTCCTCCTCTTCCTTGCCCTCTCCCCTGACATGAAGCACCTGCTATAGCAGCAGCTAGTAAAGCGGCCTGTAGCTTCCTATCTTTTTGTTTTTCTTTTTGCCTCTCTTTCTTTTCTACCTCTTCCCTATTATTATACACTTTGTATGCTATCTGTATTAATTGTGAAATTGACATTCCTTCAGTCCCATCAACCTTCTGTAACTTCTTTCAGATGTCGGGGGCTGACTGCCCGATAAACAGCATATTAAACATCATCTTGCTATTTTCTTCCTCTGGATTTAAATCTGTCCATTTCCTAGCTGTTTCACACAATCTCTCATAGAATGCTGAGGGATTTTCATCTATCCCTTGTTGTACCCCATATAATTTAGAAATATTCTTTTGCCTAGGGACTCCATGCTGTATCCCACAGAGAATCAATTGTTGATATTGTTTAATCATTATCCTTCCTGTAGTAGTATTGGGATCCCAGCCAGGGTCTGTTTTTGGCATGAATCTAGCAGGATCGTCCTTCGAATTTTGCCTTTCATTTTCTTCCTTAGATTTCTCTAATACTAACCTTTTCTCTTCTGGAGTAAATAGGGTATTTAACAATGTCTGCATATCTCCCCATGTGGGGTTATGATTCATTACAATAGTTTGTCCCAACCTATGCATCTTTTCAGGATGATCCCGATAATGACCCTACTGACTCCTTCCAATTTAATAAATCTGATGTAGTAAATGGGACATGTACAAACACAGGTAACCCTTCTGGTCCTACTGCTTGATGCAAAGGAGCTTGAATAACTGGCTTTTGTTGAGATCAGGTTCTCCCTGAGATCAGGCTAAAGGTATCCGATCCCTGGATATAATATTTCTTTTCTTTTTTTAATTTTAATGCTACTGCTATCACTCTTGCTTTCAAGATCCTGCTCTCTCTCATTGGGTTTTGCCACCAACATTTGAACATCCTCTTCTTCACTTTTACTAATACATCCTTTCCCTATATCACATGCAGAACAACACCTTTGCTTTTTCTTTCCATTATCAGCTAACACATACATGCCATTAGCATTATTATTCATCAAATGACACTTCTTTCGGACTTAATGATTATTTCATAAAGAGAAAAATATATCAACATATAGAACTTCATCCCATTTATCCAACCTTCTACAAAACAACATTAATTGTAGTATAGTATTATAATTTATGGATCCATTCTCAGGTCACACTTCTTGATCATCTAATTTATACATCAGCCACCATTGATTACAAGATCGTTTCACTTTTTCTTTCGTTAGGGGATCCCCTCCAAACTTATCCCAATGTTTTAGGATGCATCCCAAGGGATAACAAGGGGGTATCTCGGTAGAGGGGCCAGATCCCATATTGTTTTTTAAGAAACTGTGTATTAGGCACCTACTTGTATATCTTAATCTCCTGCTGCAGTCCTTCTAAGGGAATGACTTACACAGAAGTATTCAAAATCCAAATGAGTGTAACGTTACACAACAGATACCAAACCAAATACAAAACGAGGGATGTCTCCCGTCGTTAACCAAATACAAAATATCAAATGACAAATTGCCCCTCTTACCAGACCCCCTATTCAACAATATCTTGATTTCAGCATTGCACCTTTGTGTCGCTTACCGCCCAGCAGGGAGAGGAGCCGTCGGAGTCCCCGAAAATCAGTTTGGTGCACGCTGGAGTCCAAGCGGTCCGCTACTCCCTGCTGATTGCGGCAAGATGATCCGGGCAAGGCTTCTCAACGATGTCCCATCTGGGTCACCAAAACTGTTGTCCCAAAAGTGGGTTTCAGTACCCAGTGTGCAATGAGCCAATCTCACACTCAGAGATGAGATATTGTGTATTACAAAGTTGCGCAAGTTTGGGTGCTAGGTGGTAACTCCACAAAGCTAGCATACCTCGGTGTTCTCCAGAGTTCCTTTTATATACACTGTTATCAGTTGGTAGGTTTCCACAGACTTCCCTCTAATACCAATTGGTTAGTAATTTGCATATGATTACACAATCTTTATTCTTACTATGCATGGTCTATGAGTAAGGGTCTCTGCCTGGGCCGGGGTCTCCTGCCCAGTGGGTGTGATTTTTAGTATTATAATGAGGGTCCTGCTGTTGCATTAAAGAGTAAAGTTTGGCAGAAAATAAATCCCCTTGCGTTCCAGCTTATCCTCAGATGTCAGAGGGGCTGGGGGTGGCTAGGTTTAATTTCTGAGTGATGTCCAATTCAACGCTATAAGTCTGGTCGCATTCAATATGTTGAACTATCACGATGACGGATGCACTTAATAGCATACTGCACTCTCGGCTTAGCCACGTTCAACGCACTAGGATTACCAGACTTAGAGAGTTTGGTTGCGTTAACGAACTATCATGACTAGATTAACGATCAGCGCAGTTTATTAAAGCAACAGTACAGGTTCTTTTGGATTGCCAGTGATAAATACACTGTCTGTAAAGCATGTGCAAATAATAATACAGTCGACTACAAGTGCATTAAATTATGAAGGAAAAGAGCTCTATAGAGATTTCTAAGTTTCCCAGGGAAGCACTCGGTATGACTGAGTGTTCGAATCTTACCCAATAGGCATCCCTATGGGGGGGAAGAGAGGTTCAGCCCATTGACTGATCCCAGAAGTCAGCGATGTCCTCCTGACTTGTCCACGATGGTATCTTCCCTCATGGTCCCCCTCTCTTTGGACCTTTTATCCTATTTTTCCTATTTAGGTGGAGCTTGAGTGACTCTAGTCATACATACTTTTACTTTGATTGGTATAAAGTTCTCTTGCTTTGCTTTTAAAGGTATATGCTAGAAAAAATTCAGAGCGCATGCTCAGTGGGGGTTGGTCGCACCTTGAAGGCAGGTAGCCTTTTGGGATGGAGGTGTGTTTTGGTATTATAATGAGATTATAATAAGCAAAGTTCACCCAGAGGACATGATTTTGACAGAAAATGAAAAACTGCTGGTTCAGGGCTGGCTCAGGGTAACAACTATGTGGTTTATCAGTTCCATAGTACCATCCAGTTTCTATCCCTGCGATGATATCACAGAGCCTGGCCACGGTGTTTCCACTCTGCTCCATCCTCTGTGTTATTTCTCTTAGAGTCAGCCTACCAAGATCCCCTGGTGTTACTAACATCTAAGGTTGCAGGTTATGTTGCTTAGGGAATTATCATGGAACAGATTCCTTGCATATCCACTGCATTCCACCCTGGAGGTTTACCTTATCTCAAGGGGTGTGTGTGTGTGTCATATCACCTCCAGCAATTATTCCACAGAGGGTAGTTCACTTAAGGACGCAGTTTAGCTAACTATCCAAAATTAAGTATAAACATGATAATTAGAATATCTATAGTTGACATATTTTCCAGGATGTTTCTTCTTCGAGGATAGCCAACTCCTGATTAGAAGTTCTCTAACTCATCGCTTCTGAGAACCTCAAGGACAGTCATCCTGATCCTAGAGACTGTGTACATATTTGGTTTTCTTAGTATGTGCAACATCTAACTTCACTAAATTCTTCATCAAGTTTTAACCCTCTACTTGCTTAGATAACAAATGGGGCTACATCTGGCTGGTGACCAGTCACCAGCAGTGTTCCTCAGGGCTCAATTCTAGGGCCAGTTCGGTTCAATACATTTATCAATTATCTGGATGCAGGATTTGAATGCACCCTTAGCAAGTTTGCTGCTGATACTAAACTGGGAGGTGCTGTTGACTCTCTTGAGAGACAAGAGGCCTTGCAGAGGGATCTAGATAGATTGGAGCATTGGGCAATCATCAGTGACATGAAATTTAGCAAGAAGAAATGCTGGATTCTGCACCTGGGACAGAGTAATGCCGGCCACAACTATAGACTGGGAGAGGAGTGGCTGGAGAGCAGCCCTGCAGAAAGGGATCTGGGGGTGCTGGTTGGCAGTAGGCTCAATAGGAGTCAGCAGTGGGCCCTGGCAGCCAAGAGGGCAAACCGCATCCTGGGATGCATCAAACACAGTATAACCAGCCAGCCAAAAGAGGTGATTATCCCGCTGTATTTAGCATTGGTGCAGCCTCACCTTGAGTATTGTGTGCAGTTCTGAGCCCCACAATTTAAAAAGGTTGTGAAGGTACTTGAATGCATCCAGAGGAGGGCAACAAAGCTGGTGAAAGGGCTGGAAGGCATGTCTTATGAGGAGCAGCTAAGGACTCTGGGTTTGTCTAGCTTGGAGAGAAGGAGACTGAGGGGCGACCTCATTGCTCTCTACAGCTTCCTGAGGAGGGGCAGTGGAGAGGGAGGTGCTGATCTCTTCTCCCTGGTATCCAGTGATAGGACATGCGGGAATGGATCAAAGCTGTGTCAGGGGAGGTTCAGACTAGACATTAGGAAGCATTTCTTTACTGAGAGGGTGGTCAAACACTGGAACAGGCTTCCTAGAGAGGTGGTCGATGTCCTATGCCTGTCAGTGTTTAAGAGGCATTTGGACAATGCCCTTAATAACATGCTTTAAGTTTTGGTCAGCCCTGAAGTGGTCAGTCAGTTGGACTAGATGATTGTTGTAGGTCCCTTCCCACTGAACTGCTCTCTTCTCTTCTCTAGCACCATACAAGCTACTATGAAGAAAATTAACTCCATCCTAGCCAAAACCAGTACATTCTCCACCCCTTATTCCATACCATTTGTGTCATGCTCAGGTCCCATGCTATCCAATACATCATCATTAACCACCCCCCCCCCCCTTCCCATCCTTTGATATATACACTGGTATCATTCCCTTAGTCTATGGGCCAGCCCTCTAAAAAGTTCATAAAATGATGATAAAATATCCGTTTAATGAATTTAGTCCATGACTTTGGGCTCCATCTGTTATGGGGGTCACTCAGGAAAGAAGAGATGGTGTGTTGTGTTGGATTGTTGCACACTGAAGCCACCTTAAGTTGTGTCACCACTGCACTTGCCTGGTTCCTCACGAGATTCAGTGTTCATTGGTTCAGGTGAGTCCTGTTATAATACCTTTGACATATGGCAGCCACAGTAGTGGTGACATACAGCATCATGTAACACTGGCATCATACAGCAATAGCATCATACAACTCAAATCATGGGTTATTTTCGCCCAAGATTAAAGCTCCTTGAGGTACATATCAGAATTCCCCATCCTTCCGCATTACCCACCGAGCGCACCCAGGTCCTTGAGCAAAAGTGATCACATGAATGAGTTTGCCTTTTCCCGAGGAAGGAGTAACCCAGACTTTCCCAGCCAGTTCCTTAGGTGTACTATGGGGACCTTATCTCCTTTCACAGTACATAGGGGTTTCAATTGGGCAGGGCCAAGTCAATTGGCAGATCCTCTAGTGTTAACTAGCCAAGTGGCTTCTGCTAAATTTGTATCCCAGTGCCTGAATGTCCCAGCACCCATTGCTCTCAGTGTAGTCTTTAACAGTCCATTGTATCATTCAGTTTTCCTGGAGGCTGGTGCATGATACACCCAGTCAATGCCATGCTCCTTGGCCCAGGTGTCTATGGGGTTGTTTTGGAAATGAGTCCCATTGTCTGACTCAATTCTTTCTGGGGTGCCGTGTCGCACTTGCTTTTCAAGGCCCAAGATAGTGTTTCGGGCAGTGTCATGGATCACAGGGTATGTTTCCAACCATCCAGTAGTCACTTCCACTATTGTAAGTATGTGGTTCTTGCCATGCTGGGTTCATGGTAGTGTGATGTAATCAATCTGCCAGGCTTCCCCATACTGATATTTCAGCCATCGTCCTGTATACCAAAAAGGCTTTAGCTGCTTGGCTTGTTTGATTATGGCACATGTTTGACATTCATGGATGTGTGCAATGGCATCAATAGTCAAGTCCACCCCTCGATCATGAGCCACTTTGTATGTTGCATCCCTTCCTAAATGTCCTGATATGTCATGGGCCCATCGAGCTATGAATACCTCACCCTTACGTTCCCAGTCCAGGTCCACCTGAGACACTTCAATCTTAGCAACCTTGTCTACCTGTTGGTTGTTTTGATGTTCTTCAGTGGCCCGACTCTTGGGTACATGAGCATCTACGTACTTCTACAACCAGGTTCTCTAACCAGGAAGCAATATCTTGCCACAGCGCAGCAGCCCAGATGGGTTTACCTCTATGCTGCCAGTTGCTCTGCTTCCATTGCTGTAACCACCCCCACAGGGCATTTGCCACCATCCATGAGTCAGGATAGAGATAGAGTACTGGCCATTTTTCTCATTCAGCAACATCTAAAGCCAGACATCAGTAAACAGGGCATGTTGCTTCTCATTTTCTGTTAATTTGTTATACAGTGGGGCCTCTTCAGCATGAGTCACCTCCTCTGGCAACACTCCGAAGTTTCTGCCTTCTGGACAGTTGTTGTGGTTTAACCCCAGCCAGCAACTAAGCACCACGCAGCCGCTCACTCACTTCCCCCCCACCCAGTGGGATGGGGGAGAAAATCGGGAAAAGAAGTAAAACTCGTGTGTTGAGATAAGAACGGTTTAATAGAACAGAAAAGAAGAAACTAATAATGATAACACTAATAAAATGACAACAGCAATAATGAAAGGATTGGAATGTACAAATGATGCACAGTGCAATTGCTCACCACCCGCCGATTGACACCCAGCTAGTCCCCAAGCGGCGATCCCCTGCCCCCACTCCCCCCAGTTTATATACTAGATGGGACGTCACATGGTATGGAATACCCCGTTGGCCACTTTGGGTCAGCTGCCCTGGCTCTGTCCTGTGCCAACTTCTTGTGCCCCTCCAGCTTTCTCGCTGGCTGGGCATGAGAAGCTGAAAAATCCTTGATATTAGTCTAAACACTACTTAGCAACAACTGAAAACATCAGTGTTATCAACATTCTTCGCATACTGAACTCAAAACATAGCACCGTACCAGCTACTAGGAAGACAATTAACTCTATCCCAGCTGAAACCAGGACAACAGTCCATGATCACTTCCAAAATTCCTGGGCATTTGGGGTTTCCTATTCAAGCTCATTGCATGTTCAGTGTGACCCACTTACTCCACATGGCATCAGTTGCATGATGTGTAGAGGAGACCCTCCCTTTGAACATCCAGCCCAGCACAGGCAATCGTGGTGTCAAGAGGAGCTGTGCTTCAGTACCAACTACTTCTGAAGAGGCTCAAACCCCTTCATATGCTGCTAATATTTCTCTTTCAGTTGGAGTGTAGCGGGCCTCAGATCTTCTGTATCTCCAGCTCCAAAACCCTAGAGGTGGACCTTGAGTCTCTCCAGGTGCTTTCTGCCAGAGGCTCCAGGTAGGGCCATGGTCCCTAGCTACGGTGTAAAGCACTTTTTTCACATCTTGACCTGTCTGGACTGGCCCAAGGGCTATCACAGGAACTCTCCCCCATTTAATTTGTTCAAAGGTCTGTCACTGTTCAGGGCCCTATTCGAAGCCATTCTTCTTCTGGGTCATTCAATAAAGAGGGCTTACGATCAGACTATAACCTGGAATATGCATTCTCCAAAAACCCACAACACCTAAGAAGGCCTGTGTTTCCTTTTTATTAGTCGGTGGGGACATAGCTGCTATTTTGTTGACCACGTCCATTGGGATCTGACGACGTCCATCTTGCCATTTTATTCCTAAAAACTGGATCTCCTGTGCAGGTCCCTTGACCTTACTTTCTTTTATGGCAAAACCGGCTTTCAGAAGGATTTGGATTATTTTCTTCCCTTTCTCAAACACTTCTGCTACTGTGTTGCCCCATACGATGATGTCATCAATGTATTGCAGGTGTTCCGGAGCTTCACCTTTTTCCAGTGCAGTCTGGATTAGTCCATGGCAAATGGTGGGGCTGCGCTTCCACCCCTGGGGCAGTCGATTCCAGGTGTACTGGATGCCCCTCCAAGTAAAAGCAAACTGTGGCCTGCACTCTGCTGCCAAAGGGATCAAGAAAAATGCATTAGCAATATCAGTTGTGGCATACCACTTGGCTGTCTTTGACTCCGATTCATATTGGAGCTCTAGCACGTCCGGTACGGCAGCACTCAGTAGCAGTGTAACTTCATTCAGGCCACAACAGTCCACTGTTAGCCTCCACTCTCCATTAGAATTTCTCACTGGCCGTATGGGATTATTAAAGAATGAGAGAGTCTTGCTGATCACTCCTTGGCTCTCCAGTCATCAAATCATCTTATGGATGGGAACCAGGGAGTCTCGGTTGGTGTGATATTGTAAATTGTGCACTGTCAGGGTAGCAATCAGCACCTGCTGTTCTTCAGCCTGCAGCAACCCCACCACAGATGGATCCTCTGAAAGACCAGGCAAGCTAGACAGCTGTTTAATCTTCTTTGTACTCAAGGCAGTTATACCAAAAGCCCATCGGTACCCCTTTGGGTCCTTGAAGTACCCTCTCCTGAGGTAGTCTATGCCAAGGATGCACAGAGCCTCTGGGCAAGTCACAATAGGATGCCACTCATTCCCAGTTAGGCTTACTTCAGCCTCCAATACATTTAGCTGTTGGGATCCCCCTGTCACTCCAAAAATACAAATGGGCTCTGCCCCTTCATAACGTGATGGCATTAGAGTACAATGTGCACCGTTGTCTACTAGAGCCTTATACTCCTGTGGGTCTGATGTGCCAGGCCATCGAACCCACACAGTCCAGTAAACCCAGTCATACCTTGCCTCTGCCTGGCTGGAGGCAGGCCCCTTTTATTCCTGGACAGAGTATTCATTACTTGATTTCTGTAACTGCAAGCCAGAAGTCCCTTTATTAGGCTCAGAAGTAAGATCTTCACTTCTACTCTGCTCCATAGAAACTGGAGCAGTAAATTTCCTGGATGGATGCCTTTTGGCTGTTGTGTTTTTTTTCTTGCAATTCCCATACCCAAGTTTTGAGGTATGTTCAACATGCCACTTCCTCATGTCCTCCTGTGGTTGCGCAGAGAGAACCACAGGGTGGCACGTGGTGTCTGCCACTGGTACCCTTTCCCTTGAGCAGAAAAAGGCTGACTCTTAATAGGTGAGATATTTGTCGGTATGGGCGAGGAAGAAGATATAGTCTTTGAATTGCTGGAACTGTTGGAACAGTCTCTCCACAGCCGAGACGCAGGCCTGTAGGGAGGAAGAGAGATTCTCTTTGAATTGCTGGAGTTGGCTAGCCAATCCAGCCACAGTTGGTGCCTCCGTGTCTGTCCAGCTCATTATCACCAGGGTGCTGGCGTATGATGTCAGTGCACTTTATACAAACTTTCACCACATGGACCGCATGCACCGGATTTCATCCAGGTCTTTAGATGCCTGGTTATTGACCTGGTTGCTATAGATCACCTCCACCATGGCTATTTCCTTCAGATACTGGATACATCCCTGAATGGTGGTCTCCCTTCTATCTTGTTCTTGCCCCTTCTTTTCTGGCCCCCTCTTTGGTTTCCGGATATAATAGAAACTGATAGTTAAGTTCAGTCCAAGACATTCTAATTTTCCTTTATCAAAAGTTCCCAGATTTTCCGCAAGGCTACAATTATCCATGTCTCCCCAAATATTATCAGTAATATTTAAGCAACGGCCAGTAATTAAGACCTCTTTAGGGTCAGGTACCTCCAGATCAAAGCTGGGTCCCCGCTGGGTATTTCCCTTTCCATAAAGGCATAATCCATTCCTGTCTGGCCCATCTTTAATAAGAGATGTCCAATTTGTGGTTGGGACTCCTAGAAAGGGGAGTTCCATGTTCCCCTGAGGAAGGGGATTACATACCCAACAATCTGATAAATTTAGTACTTTTGAGATACTCTCTGTCATATTTAAATAAGTATTTCGATCCCAAGCCTGCCCCTTGGGCAAGGTCCAACTCAGGAGCATGACAATCAATGTCTTACAAATTTGAGCTTCAAAGGTCCCTTTTCTTGTGAAGTCCATTGTCCTTTGGGTGCCTTCTTCACCCTAGTGTGATGGATCCAGGTGCTCTGTTCCTTGATCCTAATCACGGTGAAGGAGGTAAGTAATACTTGAAATGATCCTTCCCACTGCGGCTCCAGAGTTTTTTCTGTAAGAGACACTATATACACATAATCTCCTGGTTGTATATTATGTACAGGCCCATCCAAACCTCTCCCTTGAGTCCCTACCACATGCTTCCTGATTTTATTAAGTTGCTTACCTAATGCTACCATGTAAGAAGTCATAATTTCATCCCCCACTTGTACAGACATCCCTCTCTGTATCCCATAGGGTTGTCCATACAGAATTTCAAAGGGGCTCAGTCCTTCTTTCGCCCTTGGTCTTGTTCGTATACGCAGAAGGGCTAAAGGGAGAGACTGAGGCCATGTCAAATTTGCTTCTTGTCCTAATTTCACAATTTGCTGTTTGATTAAGTGGTTCATTTTTTCCACTTGACCACTCGACTGGGGGTGATATGGAGTATGAAGCTGCCAATCTATACCTAAATGGCGGCTAATTTGTTGTACTATTTTTGAGACAAAATGTGGTCCTCTGTCAGAGGACATGGTTGCTGGAACCCCAAAACGTGGTATTATCTCTTGTACCAGTATTTTAGTTACCTCCCGAGCTTTAGCCGTTCTTGTTGGGAATGCTTCTGGCCAATCTGAAAAGGTATCAGTTAATACCAATAAATATCGATACCCCCCTTTTCTTGGAAGTTCTGTAAAATCAATTTGCCATTGTTGTCCAGGCCCATTGCCTTTTCCAATCTGGCCCATTTCTGGCTTGGGGGTATTCTTAGGATTAGTCTGGAGGCAAAGATCGCATTGTTGAGTCACCTGTCTCACCGTGGTGTATAAATTTCTAGCCACAATTTCTCTTATCAAATGATTATACAGAGCCTCTGTTCCCCAATGTCTTTTCCTATGCTCCTCCCATATCAAATGCCATAATAAGCAAGAGGGAATGATTAGCTTTCCCTGTGGGGTATGAGCCCACCCCTCTTCATTATATGACCCTTCTAAATCTGTAATGAGCTTCTGATCTTCCTTGGTGTATTCTGGCTTACCTTCTAGGGAGATCTGCCTATCTGGAATTAAAGCCCCTTCTGTTTTTACCTTTGTTTTGGCCACTTGTTTTGCCTCTCTGTCCGCCAGCTCGTTCCCTTTTTCCAAATCTGAGCTCACTTTCTGGTGTGCCTTAATATGCATAATTGCTACTTTCTTAGGGAGTTGGACAGCTTCCAGTAACTTCAGAATTTCTTCTGCGTGTTTGATATTTTTCCCTTGGGAATTCAATAGTCCTCTCTCCTTCCAAATTGCTCCATGTGCATGTACAACTCCAAAGGCATATTTTGAGTCTGTATAAATGTTCACAACTTTGCCCTGGGCCAACTCCAGGGCGCGGGTTAGAGCAATTATTTCTGCCTTCTGTGCGGAGGTGTTCATGGGCAAAGCCCCTGATTCCATTACCTCTTGGCTAGTGGTAACGGCATATCCCGCATGTCAATTACCATTTAGGACGTAACTGCTTCCGTCTGTGAACCAAGTTTCCCCATTTTCCATGGGGCTGTCTTTCAGGTCTGGGCGACTGGCGTATGTTGCTTCAATGGTTTCCAAACAGTCATGATGTACTGGTTCTCCTGTGTTCCCGCTGAGAAAAGAAGCTGGGTTAACAATGTTAGTGACTACAATCTCCAACATCATCCTGCTCTATCAACATAGCTTGATATCTCAGGAATCTTTGCGGAGAGAGCCAATGTCCACCTTTTGCTTCCAGTACTGCTGATACTGTGTGAGACACCAGAACAGTCATTTTCTGGCCCAGAGTAAACTTTCGGGCTTCCTGTATATTCAGTATCACAGCCACAACTACCCGCAGGCATCCAGGCCAACCTTTTGCAGTTGTGTCTAACTGCTTAGAGAAGTAGGCAACTGCCCGTCGATACGGACCCAGGTTTTGTGCTAATATTCCCAGGGCAATGCCCTGCTTCTCGTGGGAGTAAAGAAGAAACGGCGTACTCACATCTGGGAGTCCTAAGGCCGGGGCCTACATCAAAGCCTTTTTCAATAGCTCAAAGGCTCGTTCAGTCTCCTTGTTCCACTCAAGGTGTTTCTGCTCAGTGGCTGTCAACGCATACAGTGGTTTAACAAGCAATCCATAATTATAGATCCACAATCGGCACCACCCCGTCATTCCCAGAAAAGTCCGTAACTCTTTTACTGTCTGAGGTCTCTGAGTTTGGCATATTGCCTCTTTATGGGCCTGTCCCAAAGTTCTTTGTCCCGCACTAATTTCATAGCCCAAATAATTCACTTTGTGTTGCATTACCTGTGCCTTTTTCTTGGATACCCGGTACCCCTGGAGTCCCAGGAAATTCAACAGACTCACCGACCACGTCATACAATCTTTCTCTGTTTTGGTGGCGATCAGGATATCATCCACATACTGCAACAGCTTCCCCTCCTCAGACGGGGTTTCCCAGGATTCTAAGTCTTTCGCAAGCTGATTGCCAAAAATGGTAGGACTATTCTTAAATCCTTGTGGCAACACCGTCCAAGTGAGCTGGGTCTTTCGACCACTCTTGGGGTTTTCCCATTCAAATGCAAATAATTTTTGGCTGGTCTCATGGAGAGGGAGGCAAAAGAAAGCATCCTTCAAATCTAAAACAGTAAACCAAGTCAATTCAGGTGTTAATACGGTCAACAGGGTATATGGGTTCGCCACTACCGGGTAAAGATCTTCAGTTATCTTATTCACCGCCCGTAAGTCTTGGACCACCCGATATGACCCATCAGGCTTCCGAACAGGTAATATAGGGGTATTGAATTCAGACTCACACTCTTTTAATAATCCCAACTGCAAAAATTTTTCTATCACTGGCTGGATTCCTTCTCTGTCTTCCTTCTTTAGGGGATATTGTTTAATTCTTACCAGCTTTTGGCCTTCCTTGATCCTAACTTCAACAGGTGGAGCACTTTTTGCTCTTCCAGGTGCATCAGTAGCCCATACCCCCAGGTACACTTGGTTTAAGATGTCCTCGTTAATGCTTCCTTCTAGGGGGAGACTGGTTAAGGTTAGGCTCAATATTTGAACATATTGCTGATCTTTTACCTCCAGAGTAATTTCTCCCTTTTTGAATACAATTTTTGCTCCCAATTGTTCCAACAAGTCCCTTCCCAAAAGTGCCTTTGGGGAGTTGGGCATATATAAAAAATTTATGAATGCCCCACTGTTTTCCTAATTTATATTCTAAAGGTTTACAAAAATATGCCTTTTCACTTTGGCCAGTCGCTCCTTTCACCATGACATAATCATCTCCCAGGGGCATCAAAGCTTGATTCAGAACCGAGTATGTTGCTCCTGTATCTACCAAAAATTCTACCTCTTGTTGTGTTTTCCCTAGCTTAATTATAACCAGTGGATCCGCTAGGGTAGATTCCCCAGGTTCCCGTCAATCTCCGTTCACATGGGCTACCGTTCTTCCTGTTTGAGCCCTCTGATCCTCCTTGTTCCTTGGGCATTCCTTTTTCCAATGACCGAATTTCTTACACAAAGCACATTGATCCTTGCCCAGTCGGGGCAAGTCTCGTCTAGGCCCTCTTCCTCTTTCTTCCTGGATAACAGCCAGTAATTTCTTTTGCCCTTGCCTATATCCTTCCTCTCTGTTACTAAATACTCTCCATGCTTCATCCAATAACGTTTCTAAATTCCTACTCTCTGTAGGCCGTAATTTCTGAAGTTTGTGCCTTATATCCCTTGTAGATTGATCCAAAAACAGGGAGACTAATTGTTGTATTCCTACCTCTGACCCAGGATCCAGCGGTGTGCTGCGGCGCATTACATCCCTCAATCGATCCAGGAATTCAGATGGAGACTCGGAAGGACTCTGTTTAACTGCATATAAAGCTGACCAATTTATAGTTTTGGGGATTGCCCTCTCCATTCCTTTTGCAATCCAATCCTGATACCCCTGCAATCTTTCCATATGTGCAGATCTATTAACATCCCACTTTGGGTCTTGGAGAGGGAAATATTCCTTAATGTCCCCTCCTGTAATCTTATAATGATCTTCAGCAAGGTTCCCTGCTGTTTTTAAAATCAGCTGTTTCTCTGTCTCAGTCATATATTCCAATAATAGCTGTATATCCTTCCAATCAGGGTTATGCTGTTTTACAATAAACTGGAAATGCTTAGTTACACCTATCAGATCACTCCTATAATCTTTTGCAACATTTTCCATTCCCCTAGGTCAGCAGTAGAAAAGGGTACTTTGATTAACATCGTCCCACCATCTGGCCCCACCGCCTCTCGGAGAGGTACTTGTAAAGCTGTTGAGGTAGTTTTCTTCCTAGTACGGGAAGATACAGGGCTGTTTGGGGGGGTCGGAGTTCTATCCGAGTCTGCATCCTGTTCCTGTGATCGAGGGGGAGGCTTAAACAAGTCAGTTAGATCTTGTTCTGGTACCTGATGGATTTTATTTGCCTTAGTACATCTTTGTCCAATACTACATGCCGAACAGCACTGCCTCAGTTTACCTCTAAGCTCCTTGTTGTTTTCTTGCTCAAGTGCAAGCACCATGGGGTCCTGTGGGGGTACCATTCCACAGTCCCTTTGCCACTCCGGATGGTTTCGGAGGGTGAAAAACATGTCTGCATACGAAACCTCATCCCATTTTCCTTCTCTCCTTAAAAACAGCATTAGTTGTAATAGAGTATTATAATCAATTGACCCATCAAGTGGCCACTTAGCGTCACCTTCTAACTTATACAACGGCCACCATTGATTGCAGTATTTAATAAGGTTCTTTTTACTTTCCGTACCTCCGGTCCCAACAATATCTTTCCAGTGGGCAATTACACAACCCAAAGGACTCTTCCTCAATACTCCTCCTTGATTTTTTCCCATTTTAATACTCCTCCTAATGATTCTTAAGTTTGATTTTGGTTTCTCCTTTAATAAGCTTCCATGCAAATCATTTCTTACACTTCTTTATAGTCTTCCCCCAGTTTTCCTCCCACACGTCCCAAATTTATGGAATTAAATTTTCCCTTCCACACCAATCTCACTATTTCGGATTCTTAGTGAGTGCTTTCCCAATCATAGAAGTGTGCAATTTGGGAAAACACTCAAGGCAGTCTGGTTTCCGTCTGCTAGATGTACAGTACCACCTCCTCCCACAAGATTTACACTTCAGCAAAACCCAAGCCGGATGCTAATTGCTAATTATTATATAGTCCAGTTGCAAGCCCACATACAAAGCAGGGAATCACCCCTATTAAGACGTAAAGACATTCACACATTAACAAACATACATACACCTATAAATTTCAACATATAATTTCCACACACCCACACAAAATCTTTAACATAAACTTCCAAACATTCACATCATACAATCATCGCTCCAGTTGACAACCTTTCAGCAGCTGCAAAAGTAAACCAAGCGCAATTGCGAGGGGGTCCGCTTACCCTTCTCCTGCCTCTTATATACCAGTCATCGACAGGTCCGTCCTGGCTCCCGATACCGGGAAACAGCGGTCACCCTGGATTTGCTCGATCAACCTCCAAGATCACTGGCGGCCGCTCTATTGGTCAGCAAATCCCCCTTTTTTACCATACAGGGTACCCTCCTCCCATATGGGGACTCTGCTGCACGCCAGACGTCTCTGTGCGATTTACCAGCTGCCCCGGCCTGTACCTTTACAGGCTCCCTTTGTGAAACATACCGTTTGGTTTGCGGCTTCAGGAGGTTGTTGTCTGCTCCCACGGTGAGCGGCTGGCAGTGGAGGCTCCTCCAAGGAAAGTGCTCAGGGCGCGCCGAGGGGCGTCCGCTCTGCAGTTGGTCCCGCAGCCGAGCAGAGAGTCTCCTGGCTGGCTCGCCAAACTGACGTGGGGAAACGGACTCCACAATCAGTGAGATTGTAAAGTAGGTATGTTTATTCAGCACTGGGCAGCACGGGGGGTAGTCCCACCAAAGTCGTGCGCACCTGATTCAGCAGTTCGTTTCAAGTTTATACAGTCAAGTGTTACATATTCACAATAAGCCTATACATATGCATGACCTGTGCCCGCTTCATATTAAAATTAGCTCCGAGAGGTCATTTCCATAGTCTCCTCTCAACTGCGCTTGCGCAGTGCCTCTTTATGGTGGTTGTCTGGTGGTCGCAGAGATGAAGATAGATGACTCCTCTTCGTCACCGCTAGTAACCTTTTTTCTTGCGCAGGCTCAGTGATTTCTTGGTATTCACCCAAGCCGCAAGACCAGTCTTAGCTGGCTCTTGGGGCCAGCTCCTGCTTCTTATCAGGAACTGTCTCTACCTTATTGGCTGGTTCTTGGGACCAGCTCTTCTTATCAAGGACTGTCTCTATGTCAGCTAATTTCAACAATGTAAGCGCTAAACATCATTTTTCGTCCCCCTTTATTATGTCTACTGAGATTCTTTTGACTCCCCTTGTCTCACCTGTAGTCATAGAAACTAAAACCCTGTTGCTGACACCAGCTCCACAAGCAGTTATTGGTATGCAGTATCAGTCCCCTCCTCCTCACACCCTTTCCCCTCAATGACAGGATCAAGGAGAACACCACCTAGGCCCCCATACCTCTGATTATCACCCCCAGAGCTCTGTAGTCACTTTTGAAGAAGGGGGTAATAGTCAAAGGGTCGGACAAGCTTCAGCAGTCTCTCCATAGCATCCCAGATCCAGGCCTCTGGCAAGCAACAAACCTCTCTATATGACAGGTCAGGTCAGCAGATCGGTGCCTCCATCCCTTGCAGCAGGGAGTCACCCACTACCATCACTCACCACTTCCTCCTGGTGATCTTGCATGGTTTAGGGTCAGTTGGCCTAGATGCTTTGCTTGAAAGCACACCCAACTCCTCCTCAGCTTTGAGGGCAGTGAATCTGTTCCATAGTTGCAAGCCTTCGGGTGGAGCCGGTAGCCTTCCTCTTGTTGCCAGAAGTCACCAGCTTTCATTTTTCACCCTCCCCAGAGGTTGCACTTGCCATTCTGCTAGGGACAGACTCTTGCCTGTGTTTCCACTGCAGCTGGGGTGCAGGGCTCTTGAAGCTGTTGTGTCTCTGAGAAGATTCTGATTATCGGTGATGCTGCACAGCCTGCTGACTTCCTCCTGTAACTCCTCCACTTGGTGACTGCAGGAAAGAAGGCCACCTCTACCAGCCTCAGGGAAAGGCCCCAGGCACTCCCTACAGCCTATACTTGCAAGGCTGCATCCACCATCTAAAGCTCTGTCTAGGTCAAAGCCTCTGCCCTGGCAGGGACAGCTGCTCTAATACCTGCTGAGAAATATGCCCTATGGCATGTCACCACCATACCTGAAAACATATAGGCCGGTTTGAACTGTGATGAAGATCCCCCTCTGTAACAGCTGTTGCCTCTGGGAGGCTGTACTCCAGGCCTGGCTGTTTTATAGGCCTCTCCCTAGCACCAGCTAAAAGGGGTTTTGACCCTCTCTAATGAGCAGGTAGCTGTAACAAAGGCTCCAGGCACCTTGGGTCAAGGGCAACTGACCATGCTTGTTAGAAGCTGCTAGAGCTTTCTCAGGCCCATGCCCTTGTGGCTCCCCTTACCTTGTCCTTATTTGGCAGCAGCAGGAAACCTCAAGTTTCTCAGAGGGTTCCCAGGAGTTCCCCAATGATCCTGGACCCTGTCCTCAGAAGCTCCCAAAGCAGAACCCAGAGACTGCTGTGCAAACTGCTGCATCTGTTGGCTGCTTCTGTTAGCTGTACTCATCTTGATGGATGTCGCATCTAGGTACTGGGGATGAGGCTCTCCTGGGAGGGGTCCAGACAGGGTGTCTGTTTCTGAGTCCCTAATTTGGGTTGCCCACCTGCCTTTGTGCCTCTGTGCTCTTCTAGGCTTGTGGAGATGAGTCTGATGGGCTGATAGCTCTCCTGTGATGGGCCTGGGAGGAGCCAGGGCAGGATATTATTTGGGCTCCTCCACCTGCCATTTTCTTTCTGTTCTCCTTTGTGGGTGTGCAGATGAGCTTTTTATCACATAGCATAACATCTCTTCACCAGTGTTATGAACACAGAGATATAAAAGAATGTTGGGTACAAAATTTTTTTTCTTTCCTTTGTGTGTTCAATCTAGTGGGTGAAGTCTTGGCATTCTGAAGACCATAGTCATTTAGACAGGTAAATTTGTTAAACTCTTAGTCTTCTTAGAAGGACTAGATGTTATATACTGCAGGATGGTATGGAAGTGATAGGAACCTGAAAGGATGGACCTTGGATCAGGGAATATGCTGGACTTTTATTCAGTCTCTGGCTAGATTTCTAAGGACAGCACAAATACAGTCTAGATCAGTGGTCTCCAAAGCGGGTATGCAAGACAATCCATTGCGGTGTGGGAAGAAAATATTTTTGTACTGTTAATAAATAAAATAAAAATTATTTTAATATATTGTTTATTTCATCTTTATCTCATCCTTTTTAATTTCTATTTTTGTGCATATTTTATAACACATAATATATTAGTACAGTAGTACATGTGTATAATTTATAAATACATATATTTGGGGTGCATGCTCAAAAATTTTTGACTGACAGGGTGCATGATCAAAAAAGTTTGGAAACCGCTGGTCTAGATGATCTCGTTACCTGTCAAAAGCAGAACCACCTATGTCCCCTTGTGCTGTGTTCTGAAACCTCAGGGCGGGGGGGGTGGACTTCTGCACAGAAATTTGCTATTATAATGGCTGCAGAAATTTGTGCATATTGGGAACACAGGTGATCCAAAGCTTTTATTACTTCTGAGAACTGATTCCCCTGTAATAAACTTTAATTGGGAAGCAGCTCATGTACTCCACCACTCGTGGTCTATTGACCACCCCTCTAAAATGTCCATAAAATGTCCACAAATGTCCATTGAGTTCACTTAGTCCATGACTTCGGGTTCCATCTCTTATGGTGGTCACTCAGGACAGGAGAGGTGGTGTGTTGCGTGGAATTATTGGGCACCAAAGCCAGCTCGGGTCGGGTCACTGCTGCACTTGCACTGCTTCTTGTAAGGCTTGTCCTCTGTTGGTTCAGGTGGTTCCTGCTATAGGAATTCCTATAACATGCAACTCAAATCATGGGTTACAACAATTTAAAGGTATTTCCATTACAGTCTCCACCTCTGGTCCCTTTGGGCCAGGTTATAGGGTTTAACATCACAATGAACTCCTCCCCTTGCCCCTGCTCCGGCTTGAACTTATCCACAGATTGCAGTCCCTTAGGGGTGTACCTGCTCCAAATGGTGCCTTATCTATGAGCCACAGTCTTTTCAGGGGTATACCTGCTGCAGCATAGACTTATCCACAGCCACAGTCGCTTTGAGGTGCACCTGTTCCAGTGTGGCCTTCTCCATGGGCCACAATGCCTTCAGAGATATACCTGCTCCAGCGTGGCCTTACCCACAGCCACAGTTCCTTTAGGAGTGAACCTGCTCCAACATGGCCTTACCCATGGCTGCAGTCCCTCCAAGGGTGTACCTGCTCTGTCGTGGGCTTGTCCATGGCCACACACTTTGAGGTGCTCCAGCATGACCTCGTGCACAGCCACTGATGCTTCAAGGTGTACCTTCTCCAGCATGGACTTATCCTTGGGCCACAGTCCCTTCAGAGGTATACCTGCTGCAGCACAGACATAACCACAGCTACAGATGCTTGGAGATATACCTGCTCTGGTGTGGACTTATCCACGGCCACAGATGCTTCTGGGTGTCCTGCTCCTGCATGGACTCATCCACAGTCCCTTTGACTCGAGGTCACACTGGAGTTCCAGCCTGTCCAGTACAGCACCACAGAAACAGCAGCGATGCCCTGGCTATCTGCCAGCCCAGGCACATTGCCATTGCTGTTATCAAAATGTTCCCAGGCACAGCAGAGCAAGATGATAAGCAGTACAGCAAGCAACAAAAGCAAAAAGCAGCCACTAATGAGCACTAGACTCTAATATACAGTAGGGCAAGCAAGCCCATGGCAAGCACAGGAGCCTGCCAATTAATACCATTTGCTTACTCCCCCACCCAGTGGGATGGGGGAAAAAATCAGAAGGGTAAAAGTGAGAAAACTCGTGGGCTGAGATAAAGACAGTTTAATAGGTAAAGCAAAAGCTGTGCATGCAAGCAAAGCAAAACAAGGAATTCATTCACTACTTCCCATCGGCAGGCAGGTGTTCAGCCATCTCCAGGAAAGCAGGGCTCCATCACACATAACGGTTACTTGGGAAGACAAAACATCCATAACTCCGGATGTACCCCCTTCCTTCTTCTTCCCCCAGTTTTTTATTGCTGAGCATGACGTCATATGGTGTGGAATATCCCTTTGGTCAGTTGGGGTCAGCTGTCCCAGATGTGTCCCCTCCCAACTTCTTGTGTACCCCCATCCTACTCACTGATGCGGTGGGGTGAGAAGCAGAAAAGGCCTTGACACTGTGTAAGCACTGCTCAGCAATAACGAAAACATCCCTGTATTATCAACACTGTTTTCAGCACAAATCCAAAACATAGCCCCATACTAGCTACTATGAAGAAAATTAACTGTATCCCAACCAAAACCAGCACAGTGACACAGCTAGGCCTTGTGAAATTACAGCTGAAAGCAAAGGGTCTGTCATAAACACTTCTGAGAAAAATTGCATTGCCTGATCATTGCAAGTTCTCAAATCATAAGCATGAGAACTTATTTAAACTACATGAGGATTATCAAAGTAATGCTATTTTTTTAAACTGCTCCTTACTTCATAAATCCAGCTACTCCATAGAAAGAAATATGTACCTTATAAAACTGAGTTAGATCTCTTATTTTTTTTCCTCAAAAGAAATCAGAAGTGATACTGGCCACAGGTTGCTATTGCCAACACAACTGGTGACTAGTTGTCAAAAGTCTTATGAATCCTCAGTGTTTTACATGTTTTATTATTGAGTGACAATCTTACCCAATGCAGTAGTGGAGTTGGTATAACTCTTAATATAAAAGTGGGGTGCCAGATAAGACTGTAGCTTAGTTGTGGGTGTGGCTATTTTACTATATGCAGATAGAACTAAGTCGATCCTAGGAACAATATATATTAGTATAGATGAAGTGCTACAAGCTCCCCAATGTGAATTCCTCACTACTGTCATAACTTCATATCAGGATAAATGCTTCATCTTCGTAAATCACTTCTATGGTGCTGTTCCTTGGCAAACATTAAAGAGCACAATATTATGCAACAGTGGCAGATCATGTATGGCCTGTTAAGGACTAATTCTCCATTTTATTTAATGAAACTCTGTTCACTGTGTCCTTCAGGATCTTAGCTCCAGCAGAGCTCAGTGTATTCTTTAGCTTTTCTATATTCTTTTACTTTTCTATAGTAAACTAATGCTGATAATTAAAATTCTTATTTAAATTATTCATTGTTGTCTGCCACAGGGGAATATGAGCAGGAATGATCAGAATTTGTAATGCTAAGCTATGTATAGTGTGTGTGTGTGTGTTTTCCAAAACCTTGGTAATTTGTATTGTATCTTACTAGTGTTAGAATAGAACATTCAGCATTTTAATTCCTTGACATACTGTACTGGCAACTTAATGTGTAAACTTCCTATTTCTCCCTGACAGTTTCAGCTGTAATGTGGCACTGGAGGTGTTCATATGTCTATTTGTTTTAATTTAGTTTGGTTTTAATCAACAAAACATAAAGGGAGGAAAAAAAATGGCTAGTTTTTCAGGTCCTTGGATCTGGTGTAGAAAATTGTGCATTTTGCATCATCTATCAGATGAAGCATTTGTCACACTGTTCCACTGAATTTAATGAAGTTTCTTCAGGATGTAAAATGTTGAACAGTGGGATGTTGAACAGTGTGCATGATATGTGTGTGTGAACTAAAAAAGCTGTCACATGCCATTTTGTTCACATTCTTTTCTTTTTTTGACATAGGAAAAGAAATCTAAGTTATATATTAAGGGGAAAAAAAGATGGATTCACAAGACTGTGTCCCAACAAATTCAAAGCAAGATATCAGCCATCATATAAAGGGTAGCTCTGGTAAACATTATCTTTGTGGCTATTGTGCAGCCTTCACCAATATAGCAGTCACCTTTCCCATCCAGAAGGTCCTCTTTCGACAACAGTTGTATGGGCTTGAAAACAAAGGATGCAGTGCATCAGCTGCAGAAAGATGGAATTCGAAATCTCTATCGTGGAATCCTTCCTCCATTAATGCAAAAAACGACCACCCTGGCTCTGATGTTTGGCTTGTATGAAGATTTCTCCTCCTTGCTCCATAGTCACACAAGTGCACCTGAACTTCTAACTCGCAGCATGGCTGCAGTGCTTGCAGGGACCACAGAAGCCCTTCTTACACCTTTTGAACGAGTCCAGACTTTGCTTCAGGACTACAAACATCATGACAAATTTACAAACACTTACCAGGCTTTCAAGGTACTAAAAGTCTATGGGATTAGAGAATATTATCGGGGTTTGGTGCCTATTCTGCTCCGGAATGGAAGCAGTAACATCCTCTTCTTTGGCCTACGAGGACCTATCAAACAATGTCTGCCTGAAGCAACTTCTTATAGCACTCACTTGGTCAATGACTTTATCTGTGGAGGGCTGTTGGGTGCTATGCTGGGATCCTTATTTTTCCCAATGAATGTTGTAAAAGCTCGTATGCAGTCTCAAATTGGTGGTGAATTTCAGTCTTTTTCAAAAGTTTTTGTGACGATCTGGCTAGAACGTGATAAAAAATTGATGCATCTTTTCAGAGGAGCCCATCTGAATTACCATCGTTCTGTCCTGTCCTGGGGCATAATCAATGCAACATATGAATTCTTGCTAAAGCTGTTATGAAAAATGTTACCTTCCTTTGAAGCCCCTCTATTCACTTGGGTATTTATACATTTGAAGTCACTTAGTCTCTGGGAATAGATTAATTTATGGAACTTTTTGTGAATAACATGGAGTACCATGAAACTTGGAGAGAATTCAAAGCAGCAGTTACATTTCAGTAGGGAGATGGGTGATATTGTTAGTAGCTGCTTAGTGTGAAAGGTAATTAGTCTTATTAACGGCCTTCAATATTTATGGGGTAAATGGCAATACATCTAAATCTTGATGCAATTGAATATACTTCTAAACAAGTTAAAGTGTTTATATGCTGGTGGATAAATTTACCCACAGTGGAATAACTAGACAAATGCGAAGTAAAAATATATTTGTATATTGGTCTAGTAGCTTATTCTATCATTTCCAATGTTTCCTAATAGTCCTAGTGATCAAATTTTTCACTGTGCACATTGTATAATATGGAAGTCAAGAAGGGGCCAATGAAAGCTACTTCTCTTGCTTGATACACTACAGAGGGTTAAGAACTAAACTTCCAAATATATTGGGGTTCTAAATTATCTTTGGAGTTTAAATAGAAGCTGCCAAAGCTGCCAATTTCTGATGAGGATGACTTACTTTCTGAACCTCAAGTTTAAACTGAGCCTACACAAGCTATTTTGCCAACCATTTTACTGCTCAGCTTTAACATGAACATCATCTCATTCATCAACATAAGGATAGCTACTGAATATATAACTTCAGTGTAAACTGACCCTGTGCAAAGTGGGACTGTGCCTACGTATGTGTGTGCCTTGAAATGGAAAGGTGGAAGGAATGAAACAGCAATTTTATCTCAAGCTTTAAAAGTGTTCTTCCTTGTTGAAAGACCTTCTATTTGCAAATTTGGTATACTCAAGTTTTCTGCTTTTGTATTGCTTTGTTTCTGTTGCAAACATATGAACACTGATCTCTCTCTGTAATGCTCAAACAGTAATACAGCTTCCTCTGGTTGTCAAACTACGTGATTAACAGGTTTTTTAATCTTTTGCAAACTATTTCTGTTTAATTTGGGCTGTGGCAGAATTTTACATCAGCACTGACAAAGTGAGATTTCTGGGTATAAGCATTTAAGACCTTAAAGGGAAAGCAAGCATAACTACCAAACAGGTGACTGTCTGTTTTTTTTTTTTTTTTTTTGGGGGGTGGGTGGGTGTTATGTATGAAAGTTCATGAAGTATTCTTTGTTTTGGGGGGGTGGGGGCAGGAAAGCTTTCAGAAATTATTTTGAATTGTTCTTTTCCTAGGCTTTAGGCCCTGTAAAACTATCAGTGATAATACAGTAAAGCAATAAAAGGAGTTGTGTGGTTAATAACTTACACTTCAAGCATTTGTAATTTGGTTAACAGATAACAATATGCAGTAAAGACAGGGGTGTGGTCAGCTGCTACACATGAAGGTTACTTGCATGTTTCATCCACCAACAAAGAGAAAGGTGTAAAAGTATATTAGCAAACATATAAACATGATCCCAAGTGAATCCTCAAGTGAGGAAGAAAAAAACAAAGAAACCATCAACATGAACATTGTATTCCTCCTGGCCATGGACTCCAGATGCTAAAAACTCACCATAAGCATTCCCCCACCACCACCAGAATGAAACCACTGACCTTAGGACCCAGAAGAGCAGTGAAAGAGTGAGCATAACACCAGGAAAAGGGATAGAAACTAGGAGGGGTGTGTGTTACAGTTTTAACTACATCATTATTCTTTCTTTTCCTGTAACAATTAGATCCGGACTAATAATGATTAGACTCTCAAGATTTGAATTACATTAGCAAGAAATTTTTGGTTTTACTTATGTATATAAGGTGTACTTTCTCTTTGCCCATAAACAAAATTTTGAGTGTCACAGTTCCAGCAGCTTTGGAGCCTGCCAAGGCACAAGTTAGTTCACAAAGGAGAGCACTCAACCATACAAGAAGCCTCACAAAAGAAAGATTCCTACATTACATAATTAAAACAGTTGTGCTTTTTCTTAGTTTTAGAAAGTTTTCTTACCTCAAGCAGCAACAGCTCACTAACTACAGAGGATAATCCAGAAGTTTGTCCTTGCCTCAGACACAGCTATTGTCCTCTGCTTTGTCATAGCTAGTTTTCATTTCCAATTTTAAGCCTTTCCATTTGGGCTGATATCTCCCTGTTCACAAATGGCTTCAGCAGAATTTTATGAGGAAAGCAGAGCTTTTCATCTGCTTTCAAAGGCTTGATGTTTGAGCAAAGAGAGACTTTCTATTCCACAACTGGTAGATTTTTTTTTGAGTCAACTGAATAATTAATTGCACACTTAACTAGTTTGTAATTATTGTACTAGCCTCAGCATGCTACCTGCTTCTAGGCTCTCTAGTCAACTCTTCCTGCTCCAAAGTACGCGTGATAGCAACAGGCAGACTGAAGGAGGAAAACAGCCATTTTATATGCAAACAAAACAATATGTGTAAGCACTGGGTATAAGTACTTAAGGCCTTAAAGGGAAAGCAAGTATTCTAATGGTAGGGAGTGGGCAGGAATCAGTGAGCATTTCTATAAGAGAGCTTAGTTTAAGACAAATACATTAAAAGAGAAAAAAAAAAAATCTTTTATAAAAATGCAATGAGTTACTTTATTAAATGCTTAATTTATCATGCAAAACAAGAGAAACTGTCCACAGTCAGTATCAGCCCTCTTTTGAATATACTCAATATTTTATATTAGATGTCTATACTTTTTATTTTAGAATCATAGAATAGCCCATGTTGGAAGGGACCTCAAAAGATCATCTGGTCCAACCTTTCATAGGAAAAGGAGCCTAGATAAGATATTCTAGCAAAATGAAACCTCAAATATTTAAAAAATATTCTACATGCACCATATTTTCCCTCATAATAAAAAATGTTACACTGAGTTGGAAAGACTTGTTCACTGCTGTAGAGAATGTGATTTTAAGAGTGGCCACCTCCTCCAGCAGCTCTGGCCCAGGACTCCCTCCGGCCCAGCTGCTGGAGCCCAGCCCGATGTGCCCAGGGACCCAGGGTCTCTGCCCAGGCTGAGGGACACAGCTGCAACTTTCCTGTCTGCAGGTTCAATCAGTAGCAAAGCTGAAGCACATATCCCAGAAACACACACACAGAGGACATACACAGGACACTGACATGGCCAGTTACACAAACTGCCACAGACAAGGCACTGCCTTCAACAGCACTGTCCTAGTTTCAGCTGGGATAGAGTTAACTGTCTTCCTAGTAGCTGGTACAGTGCTATGTTTTTGAGTTTGGTATGAGAAGAATGTTGATAACACTGATGTTTTCAGTTGCTGCTAAGTAATGTTTAGTCTCAAGTCAAGGATTTTTCAGCTTCTCATGCCCAGCCAACCAGAAGGCTAGAGGGGCACAAGAAGTTGGGAGGGGACACAGCCAGGGCAGCTGACCCAAAGTGGCCAAAGGACTATTCCATACTGTCCCGATCCAATGTCAGGGAAGGTTTCAATATGATCCCAAGAGCGAGATTAAGACACAAATGAGGTCAAATGCCGTATACTCAAAAAAGCTTTTATTATCAAAAATATCAAAAGTGGAAAATAGTGGAGATGATAGGATAGAATGGAAGAAAAGGCAGAAATCAAGCAAGCAGTCGGTGGTGGGAGTTGCAAGGATGGTCACCACCACGGATCCAGCAGCGTCCCGTTGGTCCTCAATCTTCAATTCTTCAGTGGTGAAAAAAAAAAGCCCCACGGCTTGTCTCTACGGTTTTTATAGGGCATATTTCGATGATGTCACGTGCTGCAGGTTTCGTCTATCACATGACCTTTCTGTGATCAACACCAGAAACCAGTATCTTATCAGCTCCAGCCCTGTTTCCTCCCCTGGATGCCTCAATGGCCTGGTAATCATCCTTATGGACAGAGGAGTGTCCTGCTTAAACAGGCCATCTCAGAGATATACAGTTCACAGTTCCTTGAGATGACAGCCCAGTCCCTCACACCTAACAATCTTTGAGGCAAGCAGCTCCAGATAACAATTCAGTCTCTTACACCATCCCCTGGCTCAAAGATTGTTTCAGGACCCATGGTGGTTTTGAGAAAAAATAGCTATATAGAAAAGCCAGAAAAGAGCATTTCATACAATCTGTACTACCGACGGCGTGGTTCGGCGCACAGCGTGAATTTGTTTAACACTGCCAGGTGAAACAGTAGTTACAAATTGCATATTAGTTACAACACATTGAATCAATTGTATAAAGCATGGAATGATACATGGTAAAAAAACCATGGCAAAACCACACAACAAGTAAAATAGGATTTGCTTAACCCATGGACCACCAGGGAGCCAGGAAAACATATCAATGTCCCAGCCTTTCCATGTCTGGACAGGAACATGGGCCAGCTTTCGTATTCCCGTGGTAATTTGTTTAACAATTTTCCCGCTGTCATCAATTTTTAAACAACAGTTAGAATCATTTAGTTTACCACAAACACCTCATTCCTCGGCTAGCAGGTAATCGAGAACCATGTGATGTTGTAATATTGCTGTTCGCATTTGTGTGGCTTGATCTGCCAATAGATCAAGGGCACGGGCTGTCTCGTTAGTAATGATCTCTAGGACAGCTTGTAACCGGATGATGCGATTTAGATTATAGATAGGTTCTCGAGCACCGCTAACCCACTCATTGGGGTTCCAGGTGGCAGGTCCATAATGTTGTATGATATGTTGAGGGGTCCACTTGTCTTTGCCTGAGGTTTGACCACTCCCACCTGCTATAGAGGTATCAATGGATTGCCGATATCGATTGAGATCATCATATACCTTAACACCCAGTCCACCCCCTTCATCGTCTGGGAGCAGGAAAAACAAAGGGTGAATTACCCCCACATAACACACTCCAGTCCAATTTGCTGGTAGCAGTTTGTAGGCACGTTGGCCACACACCCAATAGTGACTAAGGCTCGTGCACCATTTTCAAACAAACCAGTAGGTGTCCGTGGTGATTGGAAATATGTTGAATTACCTACTCCTAGAGGATGATCTGATGGACCATTCATCAACAACCTGTCCACAGTTTTTCCCACTTCTTCTGTGGTGCCCCAACAGATAGGAAGTCCATCCAGACCTATGCTCAAATGTCCCTGACAGTGGTCTTTATTATCACTTGACCACCAAATTTGAGTCCCATCAGGGAGACAAGAATATGTTTTATCAGTGAGTCTGCATTTCCAGGCACCAGAACCGCAGTGCCAAAAGCAGGTAACATTAAGACGGTTATTAGACTGATTAGTGGAAGACCAAAAATGGGAAAACTGTTTCCTGTGCCCTGTTTGATTCACCCAGGCCCATCCGGGCCAGCGAGGTACAAAATTTGGAGAACTAGAACTCAAGAGGCGACAATATGCCTGGCCGTCCCCTTCTGGCAGTGACACAGCTGCCCTATGGTTTGAACAATCAATTGGTCTACAACCGTCAGTGAGGCAATGGTTGTCATAAGTATAGGTCCAGTTGCACTTGCTATTTCCCACGGGAATACCTCTTTTGTGTTCGGTTCAGACAATATTCGCCTTGGACTGGGTATCATATTGTCCAGGCTGTGTGCTTCACCCCAGTAAGAATCATTTTTGACCTCACTGTAATTACTCACTAACCATTTTGGGGAAATAGGGACAGCAGTCCATGGCCAGCTTTCCAAACCTAAAGGTCCACCACATACCCAACAATTAGATTAAAAGTGTTGGCCACTTGCTGGCCTAGAGCCACAAATTCATTTTGCCACTCCGAGCCGAAAAGAGGGGCACAGGAGTTTCCCCAAATATTAAAGGTGGCGACAATGGTCGACCAAAACAACATTTGCAGTGGTATGCCAAACATCCTATAAATATTAACAAAGCAATCACTGACAAAACTACACAGACAATCAACAGCTTCACGTATTCCTTCAGGCAGGCTCCAGAGTCTTCACCTGAAAGAGAAAAGAAAAACAGACTCGGTTTGTTCTAAGGAACCGGAAGTAAATTGTTATTAGAAGGATGGAATAATCCACCTGGTATTGATTTTATGTTCTTTTCCATGAGCATCTTTTGCTTTCCAAGCATATTTATTCATCGGCGTTTCCAGTACCAGAGGTAGGGTTTCCACCGTTGTCACGGTCCACTCGGTGGACTCGTGATGGTTCGTTTGCTACGATCTCGAAAGTGCAAAATTAAGGTGACCAACACCAAAGGGGATAGCAGTAATCACACAGTAAAACTTTATTGTATTGCCTGTGAAGAGGCACGCGATAGTTAGAGATGGGTGAAAGAAAGGAGAAAAGTAAAGTTAAGTTTAGAGAGAGGAGAAAAAGAGGTTATAGCTACCACCGCTGATCTCAAGACGTCCTAACGGTCCCGGGTCCAGCTAATGCTGCGTCGTCGATCGTCGTGGTCCTTGGTGGGGAAGCTTCCAATTCCCATTGTTCAGAAGTCATCTTTATGCTTAGTAACACACCTTGCTCCACCTCTGCCTCAGGAGTCTCCGCCCTTCTCAGAATACAATTATCATATCTCCGCCCTTCTCGAGCGAGGCTATCACGCAGGCGCAGGGTCAGTGTCTGAGGCGTGGTAAGTCTTGGAGGCGGGTAGCCTTCGACCAGGAGGTGTGTTTTGGTATTATAATGAAGCAAAGTTCGTCTAGAGTTCATGATTTCTTCATCGATGTTATGGCAACGGTTGCAATCCATCCTTTTTGACAGTAGCTATGCGGTTACCTCTAACGGCTCTAGCCAGGTACCTTCCAGGAGCCTTGTACCGCACATTCTGTCCTTGGGATTGGCCGCTGCGCTCCAAACAGGCCATTGTCAGGTAATGTACTGTTCATGTTCCTGATGACAATGTTGAGACAATGCTGATTTTCTGACCGACTCTTACAACCGTGGGGAGTTCAGCTAAGACTGGCGGATACCGTTCCGCACAGAGGGTCTCTGAGCCACCCCGTCAGGGGGTGGAGTTCCTGCTAAAACTGTTTTGGTTACTTTAAACGGGCCTCTAAGCACTATAGACTGCTGTCAAATAGTCCATTCAGCCTCTCTCAAGGCTAAACAAACAAACCTTTCTCCCAAGCAGTATATCTTTTTTCCGCATCCTTAAAACTGCGAGAATAGAACCCAATAGGTCGAGTGGGTCCTTCGGGGCCCTTTTGCCATAAATGCATTGATAGCCCGCTCTTGGCAAATCCCCATTCAATGTGGACAGGGTCTGTGGGGTGAACAGGACCAAGAGCTTGATGGGCAGTCACTTCAAAAACTAGCAACTGCAATGCCTCTTTGCGGGGTTTAGACCGTTCCCACTGAGCCCCCTTTCGCAACAAGTCATACAGGGGTCTTGCAATAATTGAAAAATCAGGGATATGTTTCCTCCAAAACACAAGTAATCCTAGTACGTGCTGCAAATCCTTTTTTGACTCTGGCATTTTAATCTGATCCAATGAGGAAAGGGTGTCGGGGGGGATACATGTCATTCCTCCCTTCCACCAAATTCCTAAAAACTTTACTTCGCTTGAGGATGTTTGTATTTTCTCTGGTGGAATTTTCAGCCCCAAGCTTTCCAAGTGAGAAATTATATTATCCTGAGTTTTCTGAACCTTTTCTGTTTCATCCCCACCCACAAGAATGTCATCAATGTACTGATAAACACTGACCCCCCTCCTCTGTCTGAATTAGTTCTAGCTCCTGCGCTAACGCATGATGAGCTAGAGTGGGGGAATGCTTGTATCCTTGGGGGAGTCAGGTAAAAGTAAATTGCTGACCCTCCCAAGTAAATGCAAAGCGGTCTTGATCCTCTGTTGCAGGGGGACCATAAAAAACATATCTTTAACATCCACTGTTGCCATAATCGGGTGGGCTCGTTCTGGATTGTAGCTGTAAGCTCAGCAATATTCGGTACCGCAGCTGTCAATGGACCAGTATTTGCATTAAGTCTGCGATAATCTACAGTAATCTCCACTTGCCATTAGGTTTTGCACTGGCCACACCGGGGAGTTAAAAGGAGAATGGGTTGGAATCAATACCCTGTCCCTTTAAGTCCTCTAACACAGGCGCTATTCCCTCTCTGGCCCTCAAGGGTATCGGGTAGGGCTTAACATTTGTAAGCTTTGAAGGGGGAAGCAGCGGGCGGCTTTTAACAGCCGAATATCTATTGTGGGAGAGCCAAACGACCACTGTCTGCTTTGGTTATCAATCCAGGTCTTTCCTTTTAAAACATCGAGTCCTAAAAGGTTAAGTGGAAACTCCCCCACAACCATTGTCACTGTAGTGGCACTATCTTCTCCTGGCAAACGCAGGCTGACCATTGCTAATGCCTGTGGCTGGACAATGCCGAATGCATCTGCCACAAAAAGCCGCTGTTTGGAGGGTGTAATTCCGCAATTAGCAGTCTTTGGTTTTAATAGCTGAAATCTGAGCTCCGGTATCTACCAAAAAGGTGACTGGACTTGTCTTGGTCCCACAATGCCTGTAATTAGTAAATCACCCTGGCCGTTTTCAGTGAGCTGTCTAATATACATCCAACCTTCGCCCCCCGCTCACCACGAAGGCGAAGGATCTAGTTTCCCGCGGCTTTGGGTGGCATTTGGTTCTGATAAATCAATCAGGGAGGGTGCGCTAAGGGTAGTATTCTCAAAATCCACTTTTCTATTTGCTGATTTATCAGGCCACCCTGTTACCAATTTTTCCAATTTGTCTGTTGGCATCCCGTCCATTAAGTCACGCGGGATCCCCTTCTGGTATCCCCGTGCCCACAGTATATTACGTTTGTTCGGGATATCTCTCCCCTCCGGCGGTTTAGCAAGGGGTGTTCTCTTCTCACTCCCAGGGCACGGAACTATTTTTACTTCAGCCCGCCTCAAGCCCCTGGAGTCGTTTTGGTGGCTGGAGGGTTAACAGGACCATACTTGCCCGTAATTAATTAATTCCTGGGCCACTTCTCCCCAAGTCCACATTTTCTTATCTGGGGGGCGGCGGTGCTGATCAGGCGTGAATCCTCCTGAAGCAGCCCCAACACTCTCGCCCTGGGGCATCGCCTGTATCTTTCCAACCAATTGTATACCAATTGGTTTCAGAGAATCAGGGAGTCCCCGTATAAGGGGAGTCATTCGCCCAGGATCCACCGACATCATCATCGGGGACTCCTGTAGGCTCCAATTTTCGATCATACATCATCTGCAGACAAGCTGCCTTTTGCACACTCTCCACTAATGATCAACAGTCCCCGTAATCGCGAGGGGATCCCCCTCTCCAAGGGGTTCAAACCTCCCGCCCAATAGGCTGCCCGTTGGGTTACAGACCAGGGGGCACGGTGATTCCCAGTAGTTAAAAACACTCCCGGTCCCCAATACCCTTCCGCCTCCTTTTCACTTAACAGAATCTGGTCCCCCCCCGACAATGATACTCTCCACACATACTCGTTTCTGACTCCTTAGGGGTTGGCCAAATCCTTTTTAGTTTGCCAACTCAGTGGCAGTATAGGGGACCTCTTTAGTTGTAACTTGGGGGAACTGGTCTGCTCATCATCAAATATATTCAGTTTTGACTAAGGTCGCAATGAAGGCAGCTCAACTTCTCCACTCTCTTTTGCTGCCTGCAGGTCCTTAAAGGGGTAGCCAATTTCTGATCTTGGAGGAATTTCCTCACGGACAGTACCGCAAGGAGCTGCTCCTTAAGAGCAATTTGCAAATGTTTCACTTGGTTCTTTTCTGCTTCAAGTTGTGCTTTTAATCCCGCCACTTGTCCCAGAAGGGACTGAACAAGATTTTGGAGGGATTCAATAATTTGAGATTCTGCAGTGAGGTGGCAATCCCTATCCTCCACTGCTGTGGCCAGGCTGGCACCGAGAACGGCACAGACAATTGCTTTTCCTTTCCCTGACCGCACTCTAGCGTCTTTCTGTGAAGCGACCATCCGATCAACAACGCTCTGCAGATTATACCAATTTCCCTGAGCCCAGTCTATCCCAAGCACAAAGGGTCGTGCTTTGTGGACACATATTTAGCTAACATCGGTCGCAAGAGCATTCCAGAGGCCTTTAGAAGACCTTGAACAGAATAAACAAGAAGACAAAAAAAGAAAGATGCCAATTAGAAGAACACAGGTGCGCATTCCACGATAAAGGGAACTTGGCACAAAGAACCTCAATTCGGCAGTTTATCTTGACCAATTAGACTGAGACAAGTTTCGCGTGTTTTAGTTGGTATAACCAATTATGTCCTATGTTTATGCACGTGTACAGAGTTATTATAACCAATTATATCTTATGTTTATGCACGTGTACAGTGTTGATATAACCAATCATATTTTATGCTTGTGCGCGTGTACAGTGACTTTGCAGAATATGTGACTATAAGTATGTGTGTGTTTTAGCAATAAAGGGTCGTCTGTTGTCTGCTCTCAAGATTACAGGCGTCCGTCTACTTCAATCTCCTCAAATGGTGACCCCGACATGATAGCGGGCCGAGAAAACGCTGGAATTGCTGGAAGTGCGTCCGGAGGAGACTCTAGCCGAATGATCGTCTAGCCAGCTGGACTGAGCGGACAACTTTCTCCCGGGAGATCAATCACCCTGCTCGTTTGGAAGTGAGGTGAGCGGCTAGAAGGATTAAAATGGGTGCCCAGATGTCTGTGGAAGAAGGGGCAATTGTACAAATGCTTTCGCATATCCTCTCCGTGAGAGGAGATAATATGATTCAAATACTTTATGTATGATGCTGAAGTGGCTTAAGGACCATGGTGCCCCCACTTCAAATATAGAAGTCTTTGAAATTAAAAATTGGGAAGAAATGGGAAAAGTAATTTGGGACTTTGTATCACGTGGGGACATGAAGGCTCAGAAAATCTCCGCTACGTGGAGACTGGTGCTGGAAACGTTGAAAGCCCTTAAGGCAGAAAAGGAGGTGGCTGCTGCTGTAAAAATTTCAATTGAAAATACCCCGGAAAAAGAGAAAAGTGTGTGTGGCGAGGTGGTAAATAATTCAGACAGTGATGCAGGCGTTATTGGAGAATATATTTTCTGGTCAAATTTTAACGGGCTTCACCTGATCACATTGGTCTGTGTGTGATGTCCTGTGCCTTCGCAATTGGTGCCCGAACAAGGGACCCTCGGATCGGTGTTGAATTTTTCAATGGGAGCCGACGGAGAGAGGGAGCGGAGAGGCCGGCCGAAATTATTCCTGCTGCCCCGGCAGGATGACCAGCTGAGCTGGGGAAGACAAGGAAGTGCGCGCAAGTGAATAGAAAAACGGAATCTCGCCCTAATCAGGTGAGCGGTGGGAGAAGGAGATGGGGTTGGACAAAGAGCAAGAAGTGATCCTAAATCTCCTTCAACATATTCTCTCTAAGAGAGGCATGAAATATGATGAAGCTTGTTTAAAGCGGCTTTTACAATGGAGCAAGGACAGAAACCTTTTAATTAGTGTGGGTACAGCTTTTGAGCTTAGTACCTGGGAAGCTATCAGAACCTCCCTATGGGATGAAATTAGTGATGGGTCTAAAGAAGTTAAAGGTCTTGCAACTTTATGGAAATAAATTAAGACAACTCTGCAAGAAATGAAAGCAGATCGTAAAGCGCCTGCGTCTGCTTTTGCTGCTCTCTCTGCAACCGCATGCGAAGGGGAAACGCAGGGAGAAAAACATAATACAGCGAGAGAGACTTTTGGCTTTCCCAGAGCTTGTCTGCCTGCTCCTGTGCCCTTGACTTCTGCTCCACTCCCTGGGACTGCCGATATTAATCAGCCATCTGACAGTTCCCAAGCCTCCCTAACCGTACACTTAAAGGAAACCCTACAGAATCAGGAAGCGAGTAAAAATCTGCCTAGGAAAAAACAGCCCCCAGATATCGCCGCTCAACATGAACAAATTATACCTATCATATACCCTCCGTTGCCTTCGTCTACGCCCGGGTCGCCTCAAGAGCACGAAGAGGGGCCGGAGCTCACTTCGCAGCAGTTGCAGGCAGTAATAGAAAAGCTGGCACAGCTGGAGGCTGCTGTGAAGCGAGAAAAACCGCCAGCCGTATCCTTTGATGCACCCCTTTCCCCCCCCCCCCCTTCTTCCTACCTCTGCCCCTTCCTTGTCCCAGGGAACCGATCCCCACCTTTCCAGAAACAACGGACCCCCGGAATAGATGTCGAGGAATTATTCATGATGCCTTAATTGAGGGAGAAATCATAGCAGCTCCCACAGCGTTTCTGGTTATTGCTGGGGCTGGGGGTGGACCTAATCAATGGGTTCCATTTGATTGGAAAATCATAAAAGAAGGTTGCAATTGCTCAGTATGGTTTAAAATTGCCTTTTACGCAGGCAGTTTTGTCCCATACATTTTCTGGGTCAACCTTAACTCCACATGACTCGCTAATGCTTGCTAAAACCTTGTTGTTGACATGGAAATTTATTTATACTACGCTGGTGCATTTACAGCTGGCAGAGAAAATCATATCAATACAACCTGATACTGCTTTTGAGGCGGCAGTTTGTAAGGAGGCCGCTAACGAGCAGGATTCTGATTCTGATAATAATTCTTTTGCATCAGGCAGGGTGGACTCTGAAAAAGAGCCGCATTTATATCCCTCATTACCTCCACCGCTGCCTGCCGCGGCCGTCCCGCCGCTGCCTCCCATGGCCTCTGCACAGCCGGGACCGCTGCCGTGCCGCCGCCGTCCCCCACCCCCCCACCCCAATCCTCCCTCTCCAGGGTTTGCAGAACTTAAAACAGACCCTGACTTTACTACACTACCTGTATCTCCTTTTCCTGCTAATCCCTCTAACTCTGTGCCTCTGTCTAATCCGTGACGATTCACTTAATGATTTGGGAAAAAATACACATAGCTTGATGGAACGCTGTCGAGAAAAAGCTCTACAGCAAGGAGATACCATGTTTACTTTTCCTGTTGTATGCACACCTGCCTCAAGAAATGCAAGAACCTCAAGAGTTAGAGTTGTTAGGATCAGTCATCATGAATCCCTGTGTGATGTTTAATTACACCTATAACACCACTCGAAAGGGTCAGAATGTAAATGCTATTTTGCCTGTATATAGAAATGCTACAGCTTGGTGTAACTATATCTATTCCAGAATATCACACTCTTTTTTCTGTTCCAGCTGCTTTACCTGCGGAGATGGTTTTTTTTTTTTCTTTTATTTGAGAGAATAGAGCGTGGGAGAGGAATTCCATCGAAACTTAACGGGAGGCCACGTAGCCTCGGACGACTTACGTTACTAACACCCGATATCAATATGATTCACAGTAAAAGGCTCACGATAACTGACACAGGGTTAAGTGGATGGCTAACAAGTTTGGGAATTACGGGATGGTTGAAAGATTTGCTTATGCATGGCTTAGTTATTTTAATTGTAATATTAGCAGTTGTAATGATTGTACCATGTATCATAAAAATAGTGGAACGTATGATTGCAAAAGCATTTCTTGTAACTTGGCTTGCAAAAAAAAAAAAAAGGGGGGGAAATTGTGGGAGATTTCATGGAAAATGGGGAACATTTCTTTGAGCCTGATTATTTAGAGTTAGCATAATTAGGCCGCAGTTAGCATGAGTGGGCCGGAGTACGTGACAGCTGCAGTATGAATGGACTTTGAACCACCAGAGAAACAACGGACATGAGGAACTTGGACAGTGGAGTAATTAATAAACAAGATAACAGAACTGCAGAGGCAAGAAGGAGCTGCAAGAGTTTTATCGCAATTAAGAAAGCTGCCATTTCTGCTTAGAGCATTTAGCTGCGGTATGGGGACTTAGGAGTTGGTTTGTAGCTTTGTTAAAAATCGGGGTTTCTTTTATTCTTGTGTATTTTATTAGGTATAATGTTGCTTTTACTGTGTTTAATTAATTGTGTTCATAGATCTTGTAGGTCACCTTGGCCAACATAACAGGTCAAGATTCTCTGTGCACTGCAACCACATCACAAAGCCCATGAACCAATTAGACAGGATGGCTATGACTCGTGCAGCGCGCCTGGCCAGCGAGCGCATGCGTCATAGGCTCCCCATGTTGCAACCGAGGCGAATTTTGGCACCCGCTGGCCACGTGTGCTGAAATCCGTTCCTCTGCAAATGTACAAATACCGGGATTTTCCGAAGAGCATCGGGCTGGTGTACGGCAAGGCCATCGTTGCCTCCGTGGGGACGCCCACGTAAAGCTGGCACCTACCGATTGCTGGGCTGAGTTCGCGGAACAAGACAACACAAGAATGTACGGATGGTCCATCTTCTTCACAGTCCTAGGAGGGACGTAGTCATGGATACCGCCGCAAGCCAAAGAAAACATCTGGATGACCCTGGCTGACGTGACCGGACAAGATTGCTTATGCCTCCGTACAGCAACACTAAGCAATCCCTTTTTCACAGGTTTAATAGGGGGTTCCACTGGCATCAACAAAGTTTAAGAACTTATTGATGGAGACCCCTGTGCAGCAGGTCATGGACTCAATGGATGGGAATGCCTGGTTTCCACGGATTGGGCATTGACCCTCATTGCCACCCCAGGAATCACAAATTCTGGGATCCCTGAATACAGATTGGTGTAGTATTATCTGATTTACTGTTAGATGTAGATAGTATTAGACACACAACCTTGCAAAATAGAGCTGCTCTTAAATCATTGGTTAAGATAGTTTTGATTTATCTCGTAGTGGGTTTTTTTGTATTTTAATTTGTGTGCCTTGTATGCTGCAATGTGTTTAGGAATTAATTGATGGATCAAGTAAGGCTGTGTTGATTGACAAAAAAAAAAAAAGGGGGGAATTGTGGACACATATTTAGCTAACCTCGGTCGCAAGAGCATTCCAGATGCCTTTAGAAGACCTTGAACAGAATAAACAAGAAGACAAAAAAAGAAAGATGCCAATTAGAAGAACATAGGTGCGCATTCCACGATAAAGGGAACTTGGCACAAAGAACCTCAATTCGGCAGTTTATCTTGACCAATTAGACTGAGACAAGTTTCGCGTGTTTTAGTTGGTATAACCAATTATGTCCTATGTTTATGCACATGTACAGAGTTAGTATAACCAATTATATCTTATGTTTATGCGCGTGTACAGTGTTGATATAACCAATCATATTTTATGCTTGTGCGCGTGTACAGTGACTTTGCAGAATATGTGACTATAAGTATGTGTGTGTTTTAGCAATAAAGGGTCGTCTGTTGTCTGCTCTCAAGATTACAGGTGTCCGTCTACTTCAATCTCCTCAGTGCTTTATGTTTTTCTAAAAAATCAAACAAAGCTTCTTTCCCCAAACGGGCAATTTTGCTATCACTCATCTTATACAAAGCAGGGAAGCAGTCGTCTCCGGAAGGCAGCACATAAAGTTTCAAACACAACACAATGTGAGCCTGCACCCCTTATGTTCCTGAGAGGTCTCACGTATTAAAGCGGGGAAGCAGCCGTCTCAGGAAGGCAGCACGTAAAGTTTCAAATACCACAAGCCTGCACCCCTTACGTTCCTGAGAGGTCTCACGTATTTGGGAAACAGTACGGCACTCTCGTCTCAAGGGATCCTGTCCATGATGCCAATTTAAATGTCCCAATCCAATGTCAGGGAAGGTTTTGATATGATCCCAAGAGCGAGATTAAGACACAAACGAGGTCAAATGCCGTATACTCAAAAGAGCTTTTATTATCAAAAGTATCAAAAGTGGAAAATAGTGGCGATAGTGTTGCAAATATTTTGATAAAGAAATTAAAATCTAATCACATAAAAGAGTTTGGTTTGATTAAGAAGCAGAAAATTGTGAAGCATAGGTATGGGAGTGTTAAGTTTGAAATGTAGTCATAGGAACTTTAGAAAATGTACTATGTGTAACCATAAGAATTCAAGTATTGTCTAAAATCAGTTAACCACAGAAACTTTGACAAAGATTTGTTAGTTTGTATTGTTTTGTTTTAGGAAACTAAGGAAACTGTTATGGACACCAGTTTGCTGCTTGGAAACCCCTTACCCTTCCCACCTCGATCTAATTATCGAGGATTCCAATCAGTAGAGTAGAGTAAAGTGAGATTAACCAATGATTGTTTTAACATAAGAATATTAATAAGATGGTGTGACTGAAGGACCAATTATTAGAAAGGTTATATTTAAGAATAGACATAGTATTGATGCAGAGGCTGACACTAGGCCTAGTAGATGCAGAAATAGAACGTATGCTTTGACTCAGTCTATTGTCAGATAAAGGACTTCGGAATTTGTTAGAAGAATAACAACTGTCTTCATAAGTTGATTTACGTAGACAAGCCAAGGACATAAGCCTGTGTATGTAATGATATGTCTTGTTTGTGGAGGTATCCCGTGTGATAAGGGGAGATGTTCTGTCTTTTGTGATGTCTGAGCTAAAGTTAGGAGATAAGCAGAGAAGTTGTTTGTGAGGCCCAGAAGAGGAGCGTACTGCGCAAACTCATACAACAAGGGTCAAACAGCGGACAAGTGAGGAAGACTATGGACGACCACCAGAGGACTCCGGACGACCACCAGAGACCTCCAGTGCGCTTGCGTAAAGGACATTTACATATGCTAATAGCTTTTCGGATAACTAATGACTATGCATAACATTTCTCGGAAATCTAGTGAATATGTATGTAAGGCATGTATTTAACCCATACAGTTAAGCTCGTGGTTAAGCACGTTTGGAGGAGCGATCCCCCGTGCTTCCAGCGCTGCAATAAAGAATACTGAACTCCATCACCGAATGCTCAATTTGTGAAACAGTATGCATGTTTATGTAAACTAATATAGATGATGGTGAGAATCGTACTGCGCAGAATCACCTAAGAGAGGTCAAGAAGCGGACAAGTGAGGAAGACTATGGAAGACCACCAGAGGGCTTCTGAAGACCACCAGAGACCTTCACTGTGCCTGCATGAAGAGACATTTACATATGCTAATGATTTATCGGAAAGTTAATGATTATGTATGACATTTTCCAGAAATTTAGTGAATATGTGTAACAGGTGTGTATTTAACCTGCACAGTTAGACTAGACAGGTGCACACGATAGGTGGAGCGATCCCCCGTGTGCCCAGCGCTGCAATAAAGGAGTGCCTGCTTCTTAACTTCTCATTGCTGTTAAGGAGTTTTATTCCGGACTTCAGCAACAATAGGATAGAATGGAAGAAAAGGTAGAAATCAAGCAAGCAGTCGGGATAGGATTGCTAGGATAGTCACCACCACGGATCCAGCAGTGTCCCGTTGGTCCTCAATCTTCAATTCTTCAGTGGTGAAAAAAAAAAGCCCCACGGCTTGTCTCTACGGTTTTTATAGGGCATATTTCGATGATGTCACGTGCTGCAGGTTTCGTCTATCACATGACCTTTCTGTGATCAACACCAGAAACCAGTATCTTATCAGCTCCAGCCCAGTTTCCTCCCCTGGATGCCTCAATGGCCTGGTAATCGTCCTTATGGACAGAGGAGTGTCCTGCTTCAACAGGCCATCTCAGAGATATACAGTTCACAGTTCCTTGAGATGACAGCCCAGTCCCTCACACCTAACAATCTTTGAGGCAAGCAGCTCCAGATAACAATTCAGTCTCTTACACATACCATGTGATGTCACATCTAGTATAAAAACTGGGGGGAGTGGGGGTGGGGGGATTGCCACTCAGGGACTAACTGGGTGTCAGTCAGCAGGTGGTGAGCAATTGCATTGTGCATCATTTGCATATTCCAATCCTTCTATTATTACTGTTGTCATTTTATTAGTGTTACTATTATCATTATTAGTTTATTCTGTTCTATTAAATTGTTCTTATCTCAACTGACGAGTTTTACTTTTTTTTTCCGATTCCCTCCCCCATCCCACTGGGTCGGGGGGAAGCGAGTGAGTGGCTGAGTGGTACTTAGTTGCTGGCTGGGGTTAAACCACGACAAACAGCACCTACATACAGGACCCACATAAATCAAACATAGACAGCCAAGTCCTTCCTCCTCTTTGACTGGCAGAGGTAGAAGTTCACTAGTAAAAGCTGTTACGGATGCACGCATAACCAAATCCAACAGCTGTTAAAGCTCAGATTTATTCCTCAGTAGAAAAGTTAAAACTCCGGTAACAGTAGTGAACTACAGGCTCAATGATGTAAGGGGAATAAGTACTACATAGCTGATTTAAGAATCCTTAAGATTCAAAAGTGATGACTCAAAATGCGCATATCACTCACCTAAAAGCTGAGGGCTCTCTCCCTTGAGGAGTTACCTCGGGCGGTGCCCCGACCCAAAGGGGAGTCCCCGACTGCAGACCCACTGCTCCAAGGAGGACTGATTCCCACATGTCCTCCGGCGGGACCCCATTTATACCCTTGTCGAATCTGACCTGTGGTCATTTTAATCCCTATTGGCCAAGAAGGTCACCTCAGTGTACCTGGCATGTCTTGATTGGCCATTTCAAATTTCAACCTGCAGCCTCCAGGGTTTAGGGTTTTTTCCCCCTCTTCTCCCTGCCTGGAGAAGTTTCATTTCTGGCTGGGGTGGGGGGGGAGTGTACTGCCACACAATCCACCCCGTGACCACAGTCATGATTCGACTGGTTTCCTTGGAGTTGTGGTACAGTCACCTCTTGCCTCCAAAGTTAAAAGGGGGTGCAGTCTGATGAATTTGATGCTCATCGTGGGCCATCATTCCATTCTGGTCTAGAACTAAAGTGGAATATCTGACAGAGGAATATTCAGCGCATGAACAGGTTTAAGGGAGTATACTTAAACGTTAGTACAGGCTTCACTACCAAGTGTTTGATAGAACTTATTGCAATACAGATTACAGTAATCATAACTACAAGCATTATTAAAGATTAGAGAGGGCTGGTCACCCATCCCGTCAAAGAAAATCCAAACATATCAAAACCTTTTCCCCAGTCAGTTAGTCCCTGATGCAGAAGCAATTGCCCCTAGGTCTCTTGCCATTTTCTTTTGTTGATTTAATCTTGAAGCTACATTGACACATTTGGAGTGAACACAGCAGTCGTCCATCAACAGGTTCAAAACTTCATACACCCTTCTCTTTCATTAGAATCTAAACCAATACGGCCCAATTTTTGATAGTCATTGTACCAATATGTTATAACTGATTGTTTAAGAGTCCCCAAATTGTGAGATGTAACATTGGCTAAGGTTGATAGTTGTAAACTCAGTTCTAGAATGCTCTATCAATGTTCCTTGGGTACCATATACAGGGGCCCCCATGGAATTTCAGGGCATAGTGTAGAGTACCATTCCAACTCCACCCCGTGATCCCATGGGTTAGTTGGAGGATATAGTCACATCTGGTCTTTCATACTGAACTAGCATTTACTGCACCTGGTGACCAACTATAAACAACATGAGTATAACCTCCTCCCCCATCCAATCTGAACCTCCAACTATAATTGTTACATTGCTCCCATGTGAGCTTCAGGATTCATGATATATTGATGTCCATCATTTTTGCCACGACGTTATCATCCAGATCTTCACCATCCATGCCTGCCACCATCATCACTGCCAGTAGAAGCACTGGAATGGCTCGTTTCTTCATTGTCCTGTAAGAAAGCACAAACTAGGCCTCGGTCTTAAAACCGGATCACAGGGTTAGAAGTCCGGGATTATCCACCAGGCACTGATGTGGTGAGTCTTTCCACTCCCATGAGATGGTCTCAGAGGGCCAATGTAATCAACCTGCCACATGCTCCAAAGAGCCTTGCCTTGTCTAATATGCTGGGCCGGAGCTTGGTTTAGGTGATTAGCCTTAAGCCTTATTTGGCATTGTGGGCAAGCTGTAAGAATTGCTTCACAAGTTTTCATAGACACTGGCCAACCCCGAGATCGGCATTCATAATAGAGATCTGCTTTCCCTGAGTGGTCTCGCTTGATATGCAACCATTCAGCTAGTCTATCCCAATCTTCCTTCTCACTGGTGACCATCCTGATTTGGGCCAGGTGGTCCACCTGTTGATTCCATTTCACAGCTGGGGTTCCATCCCAAGCATGTCCCTTCACCCATCCTACTTTAAAGGTCGGGATCTCCCTGTTGCCAGGAGACGTTGCCAGTCCTCTGTCCTCCATACTTTCGTACGACCTACTTCCCACTTACTAGATTCCCACTGACATATCCACTCTGTAGCGCCCTTAAAGGTTGCGTAAGAGTCAGTATAGACGATGGTAGCGCCATTCTCTATGGCCAGTAATAAAGCCCGTAGTTCTCCTACTTGTGCACTACCTTCACCCTCTTCCTCGACTTTCTTCCCAGTACCAATCTCCAATGCCACTGCTTTATATTGCCATTTTGATCCCACTCGATGGGCAGATGCATCAGTGAACCACACTCCCTGCACATCTGAGCCTGCCATGAATTTGGGTGCCTCCTCAATCGGAGAAGGTTTAGAAGGTTGACCCAATGACCTAGTTTCAGCTGGGATAGAGTTAACTGTCTTCCTAGTAGCTGGTACGGTGCTATGTTTTGAGTTCAGTATGTGAAGAATATTGATAACACTGATGTTTTCAGTTGTTGCTAAGTAGTGTTTAGACTAATGTCAAGGATTTTTCAGCTTCTAATGCCCAGCCTGCGAGAAAGCTGGAGGGGCACAAGAAGTTGGCACAGGACAGAGCCAGGGCACCTGATCCAAAGTGGCCAACAGGGTATTCCATACCATGTGATGCCACATCTAGTACAGGAACTGGGGGGAGTGGGGGCAGGGAATCGTCGCTCGGGGGACTAGCTGGGTGTCGATCGGCGGGTGGCGAGCAATTGCACTGCGCATCATTTGTACATTCCAATCCTTTTATTATTGCTGTTGTCATTTTATTAGTGTTATCATTATCATTATTAGTTTCTTCTTTTCTGTTCTATTAAACCGTTCTTATCTCAACCCGCGGGTTTTGCTTCTTTTTCCTGATTTTCTCCCCCATCCCACTGGGTGGGGGTGGAGTGAGTGAGTGGCTGCGTGCTGCTTAGTTGCTGGCTGGGGTTAAACCACGACACCCAACAAGGTTGGATCAGGGTTTACAGGTGGCTGTAGTTTGAAAACCTTAGTCGGACCCTCCTTTAGTGGGAGCAATTGGCTTATCCCTTCTAGGTATGCATACCATTTTCTAACTGTGGCCTTTTGGGCTACTCCCTCCGGAGGAGGTGACCCATTGAGGACTGAATTTAAGAGAGGGAAAGGGCCCTGTACTGTAACATCCTGTGAAGTACGCAGCTTTTCAGCCTCCTTAATAGCTCTAGTGAGGGAAAGGACCCACTTTTCTCAATCTGAATATCATTGCTCAGTCTCCTTAAATGAAGTGGAAGAGAATAATAACAGTCTAGCTGGTCCCTGTGGCCCCTTTTGAAACACGCCACAGTATGAGGCATGTTCAGCGAATCCCCATTCCACTCTTAATCGATCTTGTGGGTGCAATGGGCCTAGTCTCTGATAAGCCTTAAGCTTATGTTTCAGAGTGTTAAGGGCTTCCATATGTTGCAAAGTCCAATCCCATTTCTTGTTATTTCGGAGCAAGTCATAGAGAGGGTGGGCAATCACCGAAAACCCTGGTATATGTTTTCTCCAGTAGCCCAAAGTACCTAACAGCTGTTGTAATTCTGTTTTATTGCCTGGAGTCTGTCCCTTTTCAATAGCTGATAGAGTGTCGTCAGGTACCGCAACTGCTCCAGCTATCCACCATGCCCCTAGGAATTTGACTTCTTGTCCAGGACCTTGGCATTTAGAAGATGGAATGTCTAGCCCATTCTTGACTAACAGATTCCAGATGGCCTCAGCCACTTGCCTTACCTGTTCCTTGTTGTCCCCACCAACTAGGATATCATCTATATATTGATATATGTGAACACCTGATGGTATTTCCACAGCATCAAGGAGCTTGGCTAAAGCATTGTGAGCAATAGTGGGGGAATGTATATATAAGGCTCTTTATCAGCACCATTGGCAAGTATTCACCATGCGGATTGGGCGGCCTGAACCCCAAACCGCAGCTTCTAGTTTTCAGCCCTTCCAGTTCCTCTCGCAGTGCCGCGAAAGGGTCCCGTTTCTCTTCCCGAGGGGGCGGGGTTGCTGGCGCTTCCCTTTGGTCTCTAGCTTTCCCCTCCAGCAATTCCACCAGCTTCTGGATGTTGTCAGCGGACTGCCCGTGCAGCACGGCTCGGGGTGTCCCCAGTGCCGGTGCCTTCCACCAGAGATCGTTCCGTCCGGGATCGTAGTTCCGACCCGACCACCCTCGAGTTCGAGACCGCTGGGGGCGGGGTTTACAACTGGCTGGCTGGACCTTCCTGCTGCCCTCCGTTAACTCCGACAGTCCCTTTACCTGGATAGTAACAGAGTCCCCTCCCTCCTTGGGGTCCACACCCCCAGCCCAGTAGGCTACTCGGGACGTTATTGACTGATCCCCCGGCGGTCCAGCACTCAGAAACACTCCTGGTCCCCAGTAATTTCTTGCTTCATCATCACTCAACAGTATCCGATCCTCCCCCATTAGAGGAACTCTCCACAAATACTCAGTTTCGGTTTCGCCTGGCTTGCGTGAAAACTTAGCTTGTAACTCGCTGAGTTCGTGTCCCAACCAAGGGGTTGTGCAAATAGTGGTTCGGGGGATCCCACCGTGCAGACCTGTGTGCCTTTCTGTTTTAATAAGGGGTCGTACATCCTTTTCCTCCAATTCCACCTTCAGACAATCTATTTCGCCTTGCCTTTTAGCAGAATCACTCTTTTGGTTTTGTGCTTGAATCAAGCAGGAGCCTAGGAGGGCACACATACTGCCTTTGCCGTCTCGACTACTTCCGCGGCACAGTTCTACTCTCTCCACAACCGCTGCTGGGTCAGACCACTTCTCCTTCGCTCATTCCAGACCTGGGGGAGAAAAGCTGCAGCCGTACCTCCGTAATAATTCCTCTATTAACACCATCCTGCCGACTACGCCAATTTAAAATGTTATGGATGCACGACTAACCAAATCCAACAGCTGTTAAAGCTCAGATTTATTCCTCAGTAGAAAAGTTAGTTAGAAATCCGGTAACAGTAGTGAACTACAGGCTCAATGATGTAAGGGGAATAAGTACTACATAGCTGATTTAAGAATCCTTAAGATTCAAAAGTGATGACTCAAAATGCGCATATCACTCACCTAAAAGCTGAGGGCTCTCTCCCTTGAGGAGTTACCTCGGGCGGTGCCCCGACCCAAAGGGGAGTCCCCGACTGCAGACCCACTGCTCCAAGGAGGACTGATTCCCACATGTCCTCCGGCGGGACCCCATTTATACCCTTGTCGAATCTGACCTGTGGTCATTTTAATCCCTATTGGCCAAGAAGGTCACCTCAGTGTACCTGGCATGTCTTGATTGGCCATTTCAAATTTCAACCTGCAGCCTCCAGGGTTTAGGTTTTTTTCCCTCTTCTCCCTGCCTGGAGAAGTTTCATTTCTGGCTGGGGTGGGGGGGGAGTGTACTGCCACAAAGGCACATACACAACACTCTCTAAATTCACAAGCACACACACATTTGGCGATCCCTCAAGTACCAGCATGGCCCCTCTGTCTGCCTGGTACCCCTGCCCGAATCCCAGGCCCTCTTATCTGCTTCATGGGTCTCCTACTCGATGGTTAGCCCAGCTTGAAATTTGCTAGTGAATATACATGCACACTCCCTCCACACACCAGGTTTGGGGACAATACAGACACTCACCCCCCCTGCCCTAGTGGCTGGCACCAGGCACATGGGCTGTGGTGTGCGGTTCTGCTCCAGCGTCCAGCGCTGAGGAGCCCCTCACTCACCTCATTCACACCAGTCCCTCCCAGTAGCTGTTTTTTGGGGGACACACCGTTCCTACCCCAGTATCTGGAAGTTAAAGATCCCCACTCATTCCAGCAGCTGATGCTGAGACCCCACTCACTGCAGTAGCTGACACCACAAGCAGGAGGCGCCTACACCCCCAATCGGACTCCAGTGGCTGACTCCACGTTCAATCATGCCAGTGCCCCCAGTAGCTGGCATTCTGGGCACAAAGGCTGCAGAACCTTCCCTAGATCCACAGGGCTATGCCCCCTCCAACTAGGCCCTCTGTTTGCTCCAGTGGCTGACACCCCAGTGTCCTGGTTTCAGCTGGGATAGAGTTAATTGTCTTCCTAGGAGCTGGTATAGTGGTATGTTTTTGAGCTAGGTATGAGAAGAATGTTGATAACACACTGATGTTTTCAGTTGTTGCTAAGTAATGTTTAGTCTCAAGTCAAGGATTTTTCAGCTTCTCCTGCCCAGCCAGCAAGAAGGCTGGAGGGGCACAAGAAGCTGGGAGGGGACACAGCCAGGGCAGCTGACCCAAAGTGGCCAACAGGGTATTCCATACCATGTGACGTCACATCTAGTATATAAACTGGGTGGAGTGGAGGAGGGGAGGTATAGCCGCTCGGGGACTAACTGGGCATCGGTCATCGGGTGGTGAGCAATTGCATTGTGCATCACTTGTATATTCCAATCCTTTTATTATTACTATTGTCATTTTATTAGTGTTATCATTATCATTATTAGTTTCTTTTTTCTGTTCTATTAAACTGTTCTTATCTCAACCCACGAGTGTTACTTTTTTTTCCTTCCGTTTCTCTCCCCCATCCCACTGGGTGGGGGGGAAGTGAGTGAGCAGCTGTGTGGTGCTTAGTTGCTGGCTGGAGTTCAACCACAACACCGAGGCAGTAGGTGCCTACACACCTGGTCTGACTGAGACACACATAGGTCTCACCAGTAGCTGGCACTTAGTCCTTTCAGCACACATCATACACACGGGACAGAGAGTGAGACTATGCAGACAGATAGTTAAGAAAACATTTAAGAATAAGATAGAAGAAGATAGGATAGACTGTGGTGATCAGGCAAAGGGCTCAGCTATACCAGCATACTGATTGGCCCTGTTTTACACACGACTGGCCCCTTTTACATGCATTTCTGTCTCCCCCCACTCTTTGTTCCTCCCTGCTCCCTATTGCATCCCAAGGTTGGAGCGACTCAGGTTTGTGGATTTCCTTTGTCAGAATTAAGGTGAAACAACACCAGGGGGGTTCAAACAACAATCAACATTTATTCAACCAAGCTAATCTTGCCCAAGTACAAGTGAACTTATCAATGTGAACCTTGCATCATGTCATTAAGCCGCTGTTTGAGAAGAGAAGGGAGGTGTAGAAAAAGAAACGGAAAAAGGAACATGAAACTGTGTCAGAAGGAGAGCCCTCCTGTTGAGTCACGAGGTTCAGAGCAGACCTCCTTGCTTTCTGGACTCCTTCTCAAAGAGGAGCCCAGGGGCAGCTAGATCGACTCCTAGTCCCAGACTTGGTCAATGGTTTATGTTTAAAAGGATGAGGTGTAGTAGGGACTGTGGAAAAGAGAGAGGGAGAGAGAGAGAGAAAGAAAGAGAGAAGAAAAGGGTTTCACCAGTCCTGGGTCCAGCCTTGGTCCAGCCAGCCTAGAGATCCAGTTCCGGTGGGCGTGCACCGAGAACTTGTCCTCCCTTCTTTTATACCTCAAGGGTCCGCACCTGTAGGTGGGGTTTGCCATCATTGAGCAAGCGCAGTGTGAGCTCAGGAGCATTCCAGAAATGAGTTGGTGGTCTTGACATGCGCAGTTCATGTTCCTGGGATTCTCTGGAAATGGGTTGGTGGGTTTGGAGGGTCATTGGGGAGTTGCTTCTTTCTCCCTGCAGGCATGACCGCTATCTGGCCTTTCCTCCAGGCGCATACGTTGTGCTGCTTCTCATGGTCGCTTAAGAGAAGGAATTGCGGATTTGGAGAAGCATGGTCCCACCCTCCGTGGGGCCCTCTCCTCCAGCCACACTTTCCTGTTCACACAACTCCAGCGCTTTTACAGAGGCCATCTTCTCCACCAAAGTTCTTTAACGAATGTTTGAGACATTGGCTATAATTTGTCAGACTGTCACACCACCCCTTGGCTCAAACAGTCTCTGGACTTTGATTCTCGTTCATATCATCTTCATCTGTGGTGATTTTAATATAGCAAACAGTAGGAGAAGAGAGAGGGAGCTGAGGATAGTAAGCGGCTAATCATACATCTTACTATGGCAAGGCCTGCTATTAAACATATAAATCCAATTAATATCATAAGCCCAAAATTTACAAGCCATTTTCCCCACCCTGTGAGTCCTAAAGATCCCAAAATAGATGCGATCCATGATCCAGGGGAATGTCCGTCAAACCAGTCTTTTGGCTGCGTTGATTGAAATAATTCAGCTGTTTGATCAGCAATCTCTTTCATCTTTGCCCGGGCCTCTTCAGTAGAGGTTGTGGCATTGTGAATGGTAACACAGCATTCCCCCTTGGTGAGGTTTAACATTCCACATACACCCTGTTGCTTTAACGATAACATGTCTAAAGCCAACCTATTTTGTAGGGTCATCTTGGACACTTGTTGAACTTGTAAGTCTAATTCTCCAAAAGCCTACCCAGTCCAATTACTTAATAAATGCAGTTGCCAGGTGATGTTTTCTAAGACAAATTGATGTCTTTTTAGGGTTACATATGGAGTAAATATTTTTTTGAACATTAAGGAAACTGACCCACAGTATAGTAATCTGGTATACTGACTCCATGTACTGCCCATCCGGGTCGTTCTTTAGGTGGCTCCGCCTCTCGACATGCTCTTTTTGCAGGTGCGGAGAATTTAAATACTCTCGAGGGACATAACGAAGGGATCCCTACCCCACATTTTAATCCTGCACGATATTATAATGTTAAATATGAGTAGAATTTCCCAATGAGAACATCCCCGTGCTAACCCTAAAGGAGCTGGATATATGCTTGTTTTGCAATTGTAGTTATCAGTGGTATTTAATATAACGGCTCATGGCTTAGTATTCAGGGCTGTCCCTTTTATGGGATAGTGGGTGTGGGGCAGCCCACAATCAACTCCTCGAGTGAGGTCAGTTGTATTGCAAGATTTATCTTTATGTTTCCAGCCCTTAGAAGGGTAGCCCCAGCAAGTACACGTGTCACGAATTAAAGTTCTGATTCCAGCTATGAACCAAGTCTCAGGAGGATTTCCAGGTCCTGTTTTACACGTAAGTACTCTGCTACAATTAAAAAGGGGGCTTTCTGAGGTTCTAATAGGTGGGTCAAATTTGGGATCCACAAAAGTTTGTCCAAAAGTAGATTGAGACCAGGCCCACATAATATTGCGGCCATTTCTTGAGGATACATTTGTTGTATTTGGAAGTTGTATACACCAATTGGGATTCCATCGTACCGTATAGTTGGCTTCATAAAAATCAGGTCTGGTTAAGGGATCAAACGTGGGATCCCAAGGGTAGTGTCTGCCTGGTCAAGTGCCCTCAACCTTCTTAAAGGTCAAATTAGCCTTTGGTAAAGATCCATGGCTTGAAGTGATTAGGGGATTCAACCCACCTATTAGGGATAAGAGAGTAACATCAAGGGTTGGGATTTTAAATTCACAAGCACTGTGATATAGTGATAAATCTCGCTTCATATTGGGGGGAGTTTTCCACTCTTGATATACGGGATCGCTTATCATTGGTAGATCCTTCCATTTTACCCATATTTGTTTATCTATCCAGTGTGCTGTCATGTATATTGGAGAGGTAGCATTTCTCATGTTAAAGATAAATGACAAATCCACTGGTATCATAAAAAAACCTCCATCCTTCCTCAGCTGCTCAAGGTAAGGAGATACATAAACCTTGATCCTGATGGTCCCCACAGCCTAATAAAACCTCAAATTATTTCCCAAGCGAGGTTTGGTGACCCATCTCCTCCTCCTCCTGAGGTAGCAAGGGTGAGGAAAAGGGTCTTCCAAAACAGCACTCAAGGTGATAACATACATATTGCAAAATACAGCAAGCTATTAACTACACAAGTTATCAAAACACTTGGAATTAACATCTGTCTCAGACTCTTCTATCGGTTTCTCCTTCGTCTTCTGGATTGGACCCTAGAAGGGAAAAACAAAACAGAACTCGGTCCAATGGAACCGGTCATCAAAAAGAAGGAATGATCCACCGAGTGTTGATTTTATGTTCTTTCCCGTGGGCATCCGTGGCCACCCAGGCATAAAGGTTAAGGGGGGGTCTTTAGGGTTAGGGGCACTTGCCCCACAGTGGGCAGTTCCACTAATACCGGTTGTCCAGCATAGTGGAGCAAGCGTGCGGGGTCTTTGCCGCCTTTCGTCCCTGGAACAGTAGAAGGAGGTGTGCAACAGAACACCAAGAGTCGGGGACAGCCATTTGCCCCCCACCGCCTATTGATTTGGTATACTGCTTCAGGTACTTGCGAGGCCCACCCTGGGTCATGGGGCCTCAGAGCTCATTTTAGAAGTCCGTTCATTCTCTCCACAATACCATTAGCTTGAGGGAAGTAAGGGGTGTGGAAAACCCACTGGATTTCCTCACCCTTAGCCCATTCTTGCCCCACTCCAACAGTGAAATGGCTCCCATTATCAGACTGAATTGATTGAGGCTTGGGTAAGCAGCTAAACCATACTTTAAGACTTTTCACCGTATTTTCTCCTGTTGCTCTGGATACGGCTTCAGCTTGTGTTAGTCCTGATACTACCTCAACTCCCACTAACACATATCGTTTTCCCTCTAATACCCGAAAGGGGCCAATATAGTCAATTTGCCACGTTTGCCATAAACCTTTGTTTGTCCTTAAATGTAGGGGTTGCTCTTTTAAAGGGTTATATATTTCCAAACGAACTCGACATTGACCGCATGCAGAAATAACAGTGTTACATAATTCTCGTGTAACGGCCCATCCTCTACTAATAGCCTCTTTGTACAGGTCTTTACTCCCCGAGTGGCCACGCTTCACGTGCAGCCACTCCAGGAGGTGTTCCCATTTCTCTGTTTTGCCATGTGTATTGGGTCTGGCTGAGATGGAGTTAATTCTCCCCATAGCAGCCCTCGTAGTGCTGTGCTCTGCATTGGTAGCTAGAAAGGTGTTGATAACACACCAGTGTTTTGGCTACTGCTGAGCAGTGCTCCCACAGCATCAAGGCTGTCTCTCCAACATTTTCACCCCCCTCAATGACAGGCTGGGGCTGGGCAAGATCTTGGGAGGGGACATAGCCAGGACAGCTGACCTAAACTAACCAAACAGATATTCCATACCATATGACGGCAGCTCAGACATAAAAGCTAAGTAAAGGGAGACAGAAGGGGGACATTTTTGTCTTCTGGAGCAACCACTACGTGTACTGAAGCCCTGCTTCCCAGGAAGTGGCCAGACATCGCCTGCTGATGGGAAGTAGAGAATAACATCATTTGTTTTCCTTTGCTTTTGCACGCACGGCCTTTGCTTTCACTTTATTAAACTGTCCTTATCTTGACCCACAAGGCTTCTGTTATATTTTCTCCCCCCTGTCCAGCTGAGGAGGGGGAGTGATAGAGCAGCTTTGGTGGGCACCTGGCACCCAGCCAGGGTCAACCTACCACAGTCCTTTTTGGCGCCCAACGTGGGGCACGACAATGGCAGTTTTGCATTAAGCGTGCTATAGCTAGTTATTAAGTGGCAAGCTCCTGTGCAGGCCACGGAGTTTGTTGGCTGCTTGCTTATCTCTATTTTGCTGAGTTTGGGAAGATGGTAATACAAATAATGGCTGTGTGCTTTGTTCTGGCACTGATGGCTTTGCTGTGCTGTGGGAGCTATCTTGTGGAGGAGATGAGGGATACATCTCCCTCTCCCTACCTGGCATTGATGTGAATGGTTTTATTATGCAGGCTCCTGAGGTCCTTGTTCACCCTTATGTGAGCTGTTCAATACTAATAATTAATACTGGTGGTATATTATGGGTATTGTGGAATCTGGTCTCATCCTGGTATAAGAGAAGAGAACTTTTGCATGAGGCAATACTGAAATGTGCCCTCAAGTGACCAGTCCCTGTGTGGCAGGGTATATGGAAGGATTTGGGCAGATTCCTAGGACGGTTATCACCTCCCATAATCGGGGACTTTACACCTGAACAGGCAAGCAACCCTGGCAAAATGACGCGCCACCTGATAGAAGGGTGCCTTGCCTATGCCAATGAAAACCAGCAGCTTCTCGCACTGTACTGGGGCCTGGCCTATGCCTACCGAGCCATAGTTCAACACTCAGAGGACTACAGTTGAGGCAGGGACCCAAACAACAACTGCGGTGACTGAATTAAGTGCTCAAGCCCTCTGTGCAACATTCCCTTTCTTTCACAAAAGAATCCAACTTATATATGTTTCAACAAAGATCTAGAAAGAACTAACGGCATACAGCCAATACTACTAACACAGGAGGGCATATCTGGCTCAGCTGGGATGTTTGCCAGTCCTCAGAACAGTTAAAGATAAAAACATTCCATACACATATTCATGACTGTCTTCAGCCACATCTTCCCAGGCCTACACAAGGCCATCCTCCAACCTGACCTTGTGAAACTAGTTCTTCAAGGCTTGGCAAACATGCAGCACAACAAATTCTAACGGTCACTCTTGAAAACAAATGCCAGGTGTTCCGAGCTGCTCCCACATCTCCCCCTTTTTTGTTTAGGAACATCAGATTCACGAGGAAGGCAGCGAGGACTCTAGATTCGAACCGACACAATCCTCGTACTGCTCCTCAGATGATTCTGATTGCTGCAAACACACAAATGATTAATAACCCTCCAATAGCAATACAAATTCAGATACACAGATTTAAACCTTCAAACCATGTTTTTTGGATTTAACCATTTAACACGAATAGACAATTCTTTGAAAAACACCTTATTCTGCTAATTTTGTGTATTTCCCATTTGATCTTGTAATATCTGTGCAAGGTCTTAGATCTCTCCTGCAATATTAGTAGCAAATGCACCTTGTAAATGCGCCTTCACCTAATTCCAATCACATACACTTTCATTCCCTTGTAAAGGAGTTACACAGAGCCCTTGTTTTTGAAATTCCCAATCACAATGTAATTTCATTCTATTTTGTAATGCACTTTGTCTGTCTCTATGTGATGGGTTGACCCTGGCTGGACACCAGGTGCCCACCAAAGCTATTCAATCACTCTCTCCTCCACAGCTGGACAGGGGAATGGAAAATGAGGTTTGCAGTCAGTTCATGACACGTTATCTCTGTCGCTTCATCCTCCTCAGTGGCAGCACTCATCACACTCTTCCCCTGCTCCAGCGTGGGATCTCTCCCACGGGAGACAGTCCTCCAAGAACTTCTCCAGCATGGGTCCTTTCTGTGGCGTGCAGTCCTTCAGGAGCATACCACTCCATCGTGGGTCCCCCACGGGGTCATAGGTCCTGCCAGAGAACCCGCTCCATGGGCTTCTGTCGTGGTTTAACCCCAGCCAGCAACTAAGCACCATGCAGCCACTCACTCACTCCCCCCCCACCCAGTGGGATGGGGGAGAAAATCGGGAAAAAGAAGTAAAACTCGTGGGTTGAGATAAGAACAGTTTAATAGAACAGAAAAGAAGAAACGAATAATGATAATGATAACACTAATAAAATGACAACAGCAATAATGAAAGGATTGGAATGTACAAATGATGCACAGTGTAATTGCTCACCACCCGCTGACCGACACCCAGCTAGTCCCCGAGCGGCGATTCCCCGCCCCCCACTTCCCAGTTCCTATACTAGATGGGACGTCACATGGTATGGAATACCCTGTTGGCCACTTTGGGTCAGGTGCCCTGGCTGTGTCCTGTGCCAACTTCTTGTGCCCCTCCAGCTTTCTCGCTGGCTGGGCATGAGAAGCTGAAAAATCCTTGACATTAGTCTAAACACTACTAGCAGCAACTGAAAACATCAGTGTTATCAACATTCTTCACATACTGAACTCAAAACATAGCACCGTACCAGCTACTAGGAAGACAGTTAACTCTATTCCAGCTGAAACTAGGACAAATGAGAATTAAATACAATGGTGTGGTTAGAAGATATCTGTATTAAATTATGTGGGACCTGAGCATGATGCAAATGGTATGGAATAAGGGGTGGAGATTGTATTGGGTCTGGCTGAGATGGAGTTAATTCTCCCCATAGCAGCCCTCGTAGTGCTGTGCTCTGCATTGGTAGCTAGAAAGGTGTTGATAACACACCAGTGTTTTGGCTACTGCTGAGCAGTGCTCCCACAGCATCAAGGCTGTCTCTCCAACATTTTCACCCCCCTCAATGACAGGCTGGGGCTGGGCAAGATCTTGGGAGGGGACATAGCCAGGACAGCTGACCTAAACTAACCAAACAGATATTCCATACCATATGATGGCAGCTCAGACATAAAAGCTAAGTAAAGGGAGACAGAAGGGGGACATTTTTGTCTTCTGGAGCAACCACTATGCATACTGAAGCCCTGCTTCCCAGGAAGTGGCCAGACATCGCCTGCTGATGGGAAGTAGAGAATAACATCATTTGTTTTCCTTTGCTTTTGCACGCACGGCCTTTGCTTTCACTTTATTAAACTGTCCTTATCTTGACCCACAAGGCTTCTGTTATATTTTCTCTCCCCTGTCCAGCTGAGGAGGGGGAGTGATAGAGCAGCTTTGGTGGGCACCTGGCACCCAGCCAGGGTCAACCTACCACACCATCGATGGCAAGACTGGCTAGACGCGTTAAGGAATCTACTTGGTTATTTAGGAGGTGAGCCGGGTTATGTCCTGCCTGGTGTGCAGCAACCCATCCTACCAAGAAAGATCTCTGCTTGGTGATATTCAGTATTTCTTCCCATTTGTCTCGTTGCCACACTGGCACTTGGTTTACTTCCCATTGGTTTTGTTCCCAAAACGGTAACCATTCAGTATATCCTTTAAATGCTGCATAGGAGTCAGTATAAATGTATACTGGTTCTGTTGTCTCAGCTTCCTTAACAACTACACTCTGCACAGCAACTAACTCCCCTACTTGGGCGCTGCCCTCTCCCTCAGCTATCACGTGCTCCCCTGAATCACAACATGTAATGCTACTGCTCAATACTTCCACATCTTTCCTTCCCTTTTTGCAGAAGCATCAGTGAACCACACATTTGTTAAATGGGGTTTAAAATGAGGAGCCACTTGGATGTACGATGGAGGGGGTTCTGTATCTGGGTGATCAGAAGGGGGATCCTGTATTTGGAGCATTTTGGGTGTTCCCTCCTCTATCTGTCTAGTGTGACAGTAGTGGTCTAACTGGGCATACCACTTCCTTACTGTTTCTTACTGTTGAGCTACTCCTACAGGGGGAGGAGTTCCAGCCAATATTAGTTTCAGGATCTTAAAGGGCCCTCGCAAGATGATGGGCTGCTGTCGTATAATTCTCTCGGCTTCCTGTAAGGCTAGGTTAACCACAAAGAGTCCTTTCTCCCAAACTGAATACCGTTTTTCAGCATCCTTAAAGCTACGCAAGAAAAACCCTATAGGACGAGTAGGACCTTCAGGTCCACGCTGCCACATATGTATAGATAACCCATGAATTGCAAAACCCCATTCTATGTGGAGCGGGTCTGTTGGATGTATTGGCCCTAGGGCCTGGTAAATCCCTGCTTCAAAAATTAATAATTTCAGACCCTCTTCATGGACAGGTGTCCAGTCCCAAGCAGTTCTTTTATGGGTTAAATCATATAAAGGGTGAGCTATGATAGAAAAGTCAGGGATGTGTTTTCTCCAAAACACTAGCAAGCCTAGGGCATGCTGCAATTCTTTCTTATTTTCAGGCATTTTTACTTGTTCGAGGGTGGACAAGGTTTCAGGAGGTATACACACAGTCCCTCCTTTCCACCAGATACCTAAAAAATTTTACTTCAGGTGATGGGAGTTGCACCTTTTCGGCAGGAATTTGGAGCCCTAAATTCTCTAAGTGACTAATGATTTCTCTCTGGGTTTGCCCCACCACAGTGGCATCTGGTCCTCCAATTAGCACATCATCAATATATTGATATACTTTTACTCCATCTTTAGGAGTGATCTGATTTAGTTCCTGGGCTAATGAATAGTGAGCAATGGTTGGTGAGTGGCAATAGCCTTGGGGAAGCCGTGTAAATGTATATTGTACACCTTCCCAGGTAAAGGCAAAGCGGTCCCTATCTGCTTCTTGCAAGGGAACCATAAAGAACATGTCTTTCACATCAATGGTTGCTAAAATCTGGTGACCCTGTTCTTGTATGGTTGCAATTAATTCTGCTATATTGGGGACTGCAGCTGTTAATGGGCCAGTATTGGCGTTCAAGCGTCGATAGTCAATTGTCAATCACCACTTCCCATTTGGCTTGCGGACCGGCCATACTGGGGAATTATAGGGTGAGTGCGTAGGAATAACTATCCCCTGTTCCTGTAACTCAGTTATCACTGAAGTGATCCCATCCCTTGCTCCCAAAGGCAAAGCATAAGGTTTGACATTAACTATCTTTGAAGGGGGAAGAGTTGGTGCAGACTGCAAAAGCCTCACAGAGATTGCGGGACACCCAAATTTCCATTCTCTTCCCTTAGAGTCTACCCACGACCGGCCCTTTAAGAGTTCGAGTCCTAGAATATTGGTGGGTAGAGGACCTAGTATCATAGTAACCTCAACAGGGGACGAATCCCCTGGCAGCCAGCATTTAACTTTAGCTGTTGGCTGCGGTTGGGAGCTTCCGAAAACATCTGTGACCCATATCTGCTTCTTATCTGCAATTATTCCATTGCGGTTAGCAACATCCGCCCGGAGTGCTGACATCTGAGCACCCGTGTCAACTAAAAAAGTTACTGGGGTCTTAAAGGGACCGAGGGGAAAAGTAATCAACAGGTCTCCTGTCTTATTTTCAGTGAGCCTCCTTAAATAAACCCACTGGCCGTCCCCTGGCTCACTTACTGGGGACAGCCTGTCTAGTTTCCCGTCCCGCAGACAGTAATACCTTCCTCTGGGGCAGTAGGCGTTTGGGGAGTGGGAGTTGCCAGCAACTGCGGATTCGCCCCCTTATCACCCTGAGCATCTAACTCAGTATGGGGAGGCTCCTTATTCTTGTCTTTCCACCCTAGGACCAACTTTTCTAGGACAGAGGTGGGCATGCTGTCCATCACATCCCGGGGAATTCCCTTTTCTATCCCTTCTGCCCACAACAAGTTCCGCTGACCCCCATACGGCTTTTTGGTGTTTACAGTCTTAGATGGGGGAGGTCGGCCAGGTCCTTCTATTCGGCGGATAGCAGGCTTAGCCCTGCTTTCTTCCCTTGTGAGACCCATTCTCCGGCCATAGTTAATCAATTCCTGTGCCACTTCTCCCCAGGTCAGGGCCCATCCTGCATTCTGCCTAACCCCTCTAGGTGCTATTGCATCGCGTAGTCTATCCTGCAGCTGGACAGCATATAATTTCAAAGAATCTGGTAAACCTCGGATTAGAGGAGTCCTTCTATCAGTATTGGCATTTATTAACATCGGAGAGGGCTGTTGTGGCACTAATTGCCTATCATGCATTAATTGGAGACAAGCAGTTTTCTGTAAGCTCTCGGTTAACTGATTTATAGAAGGGGTGTCTATCCGTGTTGGTTCTCCTTGTTCCATTTGGTCTATTCCCCCTGCCCAGTAAGCTGCCCGCTGCGTCAGAGACCATGGTTCCCTAGGATCATTGGTAGTTAGGAGCACTCCAGGCCCCCAATATCCTTGGGCTTCATCTTTCTGACAATAAAATCCAGGCACTACCGGTGAATGACACCCTCCACACATGTTCTGTTTTGGTCTCCTTTGCTAGTCGGATATACTTTTCCTGAATTTTAGATAATTCAGTGGCGGAATATGGTATCGTCTTAATGGTCACTTGTGGTGCTCTGCCATTTTGGCCATTGTCTATGGTTTCTGTCTTAATTAATGGCCTCATTGCTATCCCCTCACCCTCAGGGTAAAAAACTTTTCTGGTACCTTCTAACTCTTGATTTCGGTATAAAGACTTTTGCTGTTCCTCCTGAACTACCTCTAGACCTTCCAGGTCTAAGTCCGAGTCAGATCGTTCATCCACCCGCCTTGGCTCGCAGAATTCTTTCCTGATCTAACGCATCAGACAAGGCAGCATGAACCCGCTGCGTTGTATTATGCTCAGCGGTTAACTGCTCTTGCAGGACTTTAACTAAATCCTGCAGGGAATGAATCTTCTCCTTATCTGCCTGCTTAGCTCTCATTGTTTCTTGTCTGTCTTCCTGGGCTGCTACAAGTGCGGCCCCTAAAACTGCACACACTACAGCCTTCCCTTTTCCCAGGCGAAACCTGCCTTCTTTTGCTAGCTTCTCAGTTCTTCCTACAATGGCTTTTGGGTCATGCCAGTGGTCTTGTGCCCAGGCTACTCCTTGTGGGGAAGGGTGGGCTTTATAGGCAATTAGCTTCTCGAAAACAGGGGAACAGTCAGACACAGATGTTTCCCGGGTCACCATGCCTGCCACTGCTCAGATCTCTCCCGAATTATTGTTGAGAGATCCTTCCCAGATCCTCCCCGCCCATTCTCCGAGAGGAGGTCCGGTATCCCGTTGGAAACTCCCTTCCAACAAGGGAAATCCTGTCTGTGATGCCAATTAAGATGTCGTGTCCCAAGGTTGGAGCGTCTCAGGTTTGTGGATTTCCTTTGTCAGAATTAAGGTGAAACAACACCAGGGGAGTTCAAACAACAATCAACATTTATTCAACCTAGATAACCTTGCTCAAGTACAAGTGAACTTATCAATATGAACCTTGCATCATGTCATTAAGCCGCTGTTTGAGAAGAGAAGGGAGGTGTAGAAAAAGAAGCGGAAAAAGGAACATGAAACTGTGTCAGGAGAGCCCTCCCGTTGAGTCACGAGGTTCAGAGGGGACCCCATTGCTTTCTGGACTCCTTCTTAGAGAGGAGCCCAGGGGCAGCTAGATCCACTCTGTCACGTCCGAATTTATCAGGACGATGACTCAGGTTTGCTGATTCCCAGGTCAGGATTAAGGTGAAACAACACCAGGGATCCATCAACTCACAAAACTCAAATTTATTTGCTCACAACAAGAATTGGCATGCTCACCACTAAAATTGGTATGCTCACAACAAAAATTGGCATGAAACTATGTCAGTAAACTGTGTAACATGTGCTAACCATGCATCACCAAACATATACTACAGGCCTTGCTTATCTGGGAATCAGTTCAGGGAAGACAGTAAGGAGAACCCTCCCATTGAGTCACAAGGTTCAGAGCGGACCCCCTTGCTTTCTAGACCCCTTCTCAGAGAGGACCCTAGGGGCGGCTGGATCTGCTCTTAGTCCCAGACTTGGTCAACGGTTTATGTCTAAAGGGATGAGGTGTAGGGATTATGGAAAAGGAAAAGGGAAAGAGAGAGAGAAGAGAAAGATTTCACCTGTCCTGGGTCCAGCGTTGGTTCAGTCAGCTGAGGGGTCCAGTCAGCCAAGGGGTCCGGTTCTGGTGGGCTTGCGCCTGTGGGGCTTCAGTTTGTGTCCTTTTATAATCCTTGCCCCTCCTTTGGGCGGGCATTAGGCTAATTAGGTGTCATGAGTGGTTTGTACGTACTTATAAATCAAAGCTGTTGTGCTTATTTAAATGAAAGACAGCAAGTAGAGACAAATAGTGGAAAGATTTGGGAAATTTCTAAGGAGTTACATCTTATCACTATGGATGACACATCATGGAGATTTTCTGAGGTATGGGAAAAAACTAACTTCCTGGTTGCCAAATTTAACATGGCTAAAACAACTGTTTGTGACAGCAATAGTAATCATTTTTCTGCTCATAATCCTTTGTACAACAATCGGATGCGGCTTATGGTGTTTCCAAAGCACGGGATTCTTACAGCGAATGGAAAAAGAATCAGTTGCGACGAAAACTCGAGTCCAACAAATATTTTGAGAGAATGCTAGCTAGGGAAACAATGCATTAGAAGTACTAGAGTTGGATATAGTAAAAGAATTTACTATTTTCTAGAAAAGGGGGGACTGAAACGGGGAGCCAAAGGAACCTTAGTAGATATAGTAGATATATGGATGTAGATAGGAACTGTTTCATAACTATCTAGCTTATAATGAAGTTAAAGAAATTTCAATAGAGGTAGACATGGCCCAAGGGGATGAGAAGTGGTGCTTAACGTTTGCATTGTTGGCCCAAGGGGATGAGAAGTGATGCTTAACATTTGCATTGTTGAGGCTGGCTGGGGCAGGAGATAGTCCATGATAAGAAGAAGCAGTCGACCCCAAGAACCAGCCAAGACCGGCCTTGTGACTTCTTGGAACTAATTTTAATATGAAGCGGGGATAGATCATGCCTATGTATAGGCATATTGCGAAACTCTATGTATATGTAACACTTGACTGTATAAACTTGAAGCGAACTGCCGAGTCAGGTGCACACGACTTTGGTGGGACTACCCCCCGTGCTGCCCAGCGCTGAATGAACATACCTACTTTACAATCTCACTGATTGTGGAGTCTGTTTTCCGCACGTCAGTATGGACATATGCTATCAGTTTGGGGAGTAACTTCCCCTTCCCTGCATGGTGAGCTGTCCTGCTCAGCACATCAGAACAGCACATCAGAACAGGGAGCTGTGCACCCTCCAGCACACCCTCCCCCTCCTGTTGCTGATGGGTGCTGATGGGCTTCTTTTCACCTGTGGTTCCTTGCTAGGCAGAGTTCCTTGTTATGCAGAGTTACTCGTTAAGCAGAACTTGCCCCACCACAATGTTTGAGACATTAAATCTTTCAGTCTCTCACACTCTCCTAGTCCCAGACTTGGTCAATGGTTTATGTTTAAAAGGATGAGGCGAGGGACTGTGGAAAAGAGAGAAAAAAAGAGAGGGAGAGAGAGGGAAAGAAAGAAAGAAGGAAAGAAAGAAAAGGGTTTCACCAGTCCTGGGTCCAGCATTGGTCCAGCCAGGCTAGAGATTCAGTTCCGGTGGGCGTGCACCGAGAACTCGTCCTCCCTTCTTTTATAGCTCAGGAGTGTTAGTTGGTGGTCTTAACACGTGCAGTTCACTTTCCTGGGGTTCTCTGGAATCGGTCGGTGGGCTTGGGGGCTCATTGGGGAGTTGCCTCTCTCTCCCTGCAGGCATGACCACTTAAGATAGAAGCTCGGTCCCACCCTCCGTGGGGCCCTCTCCTCCAGCCACATTTTCCTGTTCACACAACTCCAGCGCTTTTACAGAGGCCGTCTTCTCCACCAAAGTTCTTCAATGAATGTTTGAGACATTGGCTATAATTTGTCAAACTGTCACAACAGTGGAGCAGATGCCCACCAGCAGCCCATGGAGGACCCCACGCCAGAGCAGTTGGATGCCCCTGTTGCAAATATTCTGGTAAAGAAATCAAAATTTAATCACATAAAAGAGTTTGGTTTGATTAATAAGCAGAAAATTGTGAAGCATAGGTATGGGAGTGTTAAGTTTGAAATGTAGTCATAGGAACTTAGGAACTTTAGAAAATGTACTATGTGTAACCATAAGAATTCAAGTATTGTCTAAAATCAGTTAACCATAGAAACTTTGACAAAGATTTGTTGATTTGTAGTGTTTTGTTTTAGGAAACTAAGGAAACTGTTATGGACACCAGTTTGCTGCTTGGAAACCCCTTACCCTTCCCACCTCGATCTAATTATTGAGGATTCCAATCAGTAGAGTTAAGTGAGATTAACCAATGATTGTTTTAACATAAGAATATTAATAAGATGGTGTGACTGAAGGACCAATTATTAGAAAGGTTAAATTTAAGAATAGACATAGTATGCATTTTTATGTAAACTAATATAGATGATGGTGAGAATCGTACTGCGCAGAATCACCTAAGAGAGGTCAAGAAGCGGACAAGTGCGGAAGACTATGGAAGACCACCAGAGGGCTTCTGAAGACCACCAGAGACCTTCACTGCGCCTGCGTGAAGAGACATTTACATATGCTAATGATTTATCGGAAAGTTAATGATTATGTATGACATTTTCTAGAAATTTAGTGAATATGTATAACAGGTGTGTATTTAACCTGCATAGTTAAACCAGACAGGTGCACACGATAGGTGGAGCTGTTACTGATTTGTCATTGATTTGTTATTAGTTAGAATTAATCATATTTAATTTTAATATTTTAGCAAAATCATATGTATGTTGTATTTTATATATTTAACCACCAACCAGTGTCTGCTGTGAAATCCCCTGTATAGCCCCGTATCAAGGCCGGAGAAATTGGCTAAAATCATCTAGTAGGAACATTTAGAACTTAGATAACAAGATAAAGAAATACCTGACAACGGGGTGGTGTAAGAGTTGTCAGTACGTTACCTGACAACGGCCTGTTTGGAACGCAGCGGCCGATCCCTAAGCATAGAATGTGCGGTACAAGGCTCCTGGAAGGTCCCTGGCTAGAGCCGTTAGAGATAACCGCATAGCTACTGTCAAAAAGGGTGGATTGCAACCGTTGCCATAACATCGATGAAGAAATCATAAACTCTAGACGAACTTTGCTTCATTATAATACCAAAACACACCTCCTGGTCAAAAGCTACCCGCCTCCAAGACTTACCATGCCTCGGAGAGACCTTCACTGCGCCTGCGTAAAGGACATTTACATATGCTAATGATTTCCCGGAAGTCTAATGAATATGTATAACTTTTCTTGGAAATCTAATGAATATGTATCAATAAGTCTTAATATAAGGTGTATTGTTTTGGTGACAGGTGTGCGTGGTTTGTGAGAGGACTCGCCCACGCACCCAGCCGTCAATAAAGAAGTGTCTGCTTATCTACACTAAATTGGTGTTGATAAGTTCTTCATTCCGAGCTTTTCGGTAACAGTTTTTGGCGACCCAGATGGGACCTCGCTGAGAGAGACCGGAGGAGTCGGGGACCGATCGGTTCCTGCCGGCACCGAGGATTTCTCGGGGATACCCATCGATCCCCGATCCATAAGGCTCTTTGCGACGTCCCCTGGATTTTGGTAAGACACTTCTTTTAAATATTAAGGATAGTGGGTTAGAGTCCCACCGGTATTGTTTGGGGTTAGAGTCCCCCGAGTGGGTTAGAGTCCCACCGGTATCGTCTGCCTGTCAGATGCGGCGAAAGCTGCGCAAGGTTGGACAAAAGGATCCTGAAGGAAGTGGAAGCCTAGGCGTCTGCCCGTAAGACATAAGCGAAAGCTATTGCTGGGTTGGACAATTTGGGAGTGGGTTAGAGTCCCACAACTTTTGAGGATTCTGGGTTAGAGTCCCAGCTTCAAAAGCATTTTGGAAATTTTGGGTTTGAGTCCCAAATTCTAAAAAAAAAAAAAAAAAATAAAAAAATAAAAATTGTGAGATATATTGTGTACTTGGAAGTATCATGAGTGTTGTAAGTGTGGGATGTGCAATTGAGTATGAAGTGAGTCTTGGCAACGATTGTAGTGTCTCTTATTGAGGTTGGAAGTTATAAAGTGTGAATATATTTGCTGGTTAATAATCTTGCCAGGGGATATTGGTTATGACTCTTGCTTAGGGAAGTCGGCTTTGTCCGTGCCCTAGGCAAGTAGGTGGACTCCATTACCTGGCAACAATTGTTATTTGTATTTATTTAATATTTGGTGTTTGATATATGTATTTGGTATTTGAAACTTTGTATTTGATACTTGGCATTTGATATTTGGTATTTAACATCTGATAATTGAATATTGATTTTTGATATTTGTTATATATTTAATAGATATTTGGTATTGGGTATAAAGATAATGGCATTTGCCAAATTATTTAAGAGTAAGAGTACGGGAAATTTGTCCATTGATGGAAAGATACCGAAAACATCTCCGTTGGGATGTTTGTTGGCACACTGGGGTGAATTGCATGATGATTTACGTAAAAATCAAATGATTGAATATTGTAATCATTGGTGGCCTCTGTGTACATTGGAGGATCAGGAAAGGTGGCCCGTGAATGGGACACTAAATTATAACACCATTCTGCAGTTAATGTTGTTTTGTAGAAGAGAAAGAAAATGGAGTGAAGTACCTTATGTGGATTTATTTTTTTACTTAAGGCAGAGACGAGATTGGCAGAATGAGTGCAAGCTAGTTAGTAGGGACAATTTGGTAATGGCTATAACTTCTGATAATAAGAAAGAGAAGAAATGTTGTCTGGCATGTGATATTGCCCCCAAAGAGCATGAAGGGCCAGAGTTAGATATATCCCCTCCCAGGAGAGGAAGGAATTGGGGGTGAGAGCATAGGGAACAGATGGAAGAACCAGAAAGCAGTGGAATAGAGGATGCAGGGGAAGGACCGCCTGAAGTTGTGATTCACACCCCCATTTCTCGAAGGACCCGACAGCAGCAGGCACAAACAATAGCTCCCTTGCGGCAGGGAGTTGGTAACGATGGACCAGTGTATGTAAAAGTGCCCTTTTTGGTTGTGGACTTGATGGCTTAGAAGCAGGCAGCTGGAGTATATAGAAAAGATCTTGAGAGGGTTGGCAGAGTAGTGGATACTATAATTAGAACGCAGAATCCAGACTGGAGTGATTTACAGGTGATCTTGAATAATTTGTTGGATGATACAGAAAAGCAGATGGTACTAAAAACTGGCAAAGCACAGGCAGAAGTGGCAGTATTAAGTGGGACAGTAAGTGGAACATTAAAACAGAATTTTCTGTCTGGGGATCCGCAGTGGGATCCAAATAACGTGGAACACAGAGAAAGGCTGAGTCGGTATCAGAAATGGATTTTATATGGAGTTAAACATGCTATCTTTGAATTGGTCTAAATTATACGAAGTGAGGCAAGATAAGAATGAATCTCCCTCAGTGTTTCTGGAAAGATTGAAGGAAGCTGCCAGAAAATATACAGATTTAAGAGTAGAAACAGAGGCGGCTCAGATACAGTTGGCTTTGATTTTTATGGGACAGTCGGCACCAGACATAAGAAAGAAACTTCAGAAGCTGGAGGGAGAGGATTTAAGGAGCTTGAATAAAATGTTAGAGGCAGCATGGAAAGTATATAATAACAGGAAAAAAAGAGGAAAGGAAAATCAGAGAAAATAGATTACTGGCCGTAATGACAGGAACAGCAGACAGAGGACGAAGTAGAGGAAGAGGACGAGGTGACAGTGGACGGAGAGGATTTATAAATTTTAGCAATCGGAATTTTAACACCCCCTTAGGAGTGAATCAGTGTGCTTTGTGTCGGGAGGAAGGACATTGGAGAAAAGATTGTCCTAAAAATGTGCAGTGCTCAGGAGGAAATATTCAAAATGAGGTAGCCAGAATGATGGTTTTGGATGAACGAAGAGGACCAAAGGGGAACCCAGCTGAGCCTCTGGTTATAATTAAGCTGGGAGAAAAAGAAGTTAAATTTTTAGTGGATACAGGAGCGACATTTTCGGTATGAAATACTTGTAAAGGAAAAATTGGAACAAAACCAGCAAACATAGTAGGAGCAACAGGGAAAGAAGAAAACAGACATTCCTGCAACCTCTGGATTTGAAATTTGGAAATAAAATAATTACACATGAATTTTTGTATGTACCAGAATGCCCGATACCCTTGTTAGGAAGGGATTTGTTATCTAAATTAAATGCACAAATTGTTTTTGAGGAAGGAGAACTCTTTTTGAAGATACCTGAGTCAAAAACAGGAGAAATCCTAATGATACAAGAAAAAGTGGAGGAGCAGGAAATTCCACCAGAAGTGGATTTTGCAGTGATCCCTACAGTGTGGGAAACAGATATTCCTGGTAAATCAAAATTAACAGCACCTGTAAAAAAAGAGATCAAAAAAAAAATGCAAGAACAGTAAAAATTAAACAATACCCAATTAAACCAGAAGTTAAACAAGAGTTAAAGAAATTGATTGACAAATTTTTGAAGTATAAAATTTTGGAGGAATGTGAATCTGAATATAATACTCCTATTTTACCAGTTAGAAAACCCTCGGGAGAATACAGGTTAGTGCAAGATTTGAGAGCAGTGAATCAAATAGCCAAAGACATATATCCTGTGGTTGCAAATCCTTATACATTGCTAACAGCGTTAAAGGAGACTCATTAGTGGTTTACAGTGCTTGATTTAAAGGATGCTTTCTTTTGCATACCCTTGGAGAAGGAAAGCAGAAAGTTGTTTGCTTTCGAATGGGAAAATCCACAAACTGGGTGAAAGATGCAGCTGACATGGACAAGACTACCCCAAGGATTTAAAAATAGCCCGACAGTTTTTGGAAACCAGCTGGCAAAAGAGCTTGAAATCTGGAAACAGGACAAACCAAGGCCTGAACATTTACTTCTACAATATGTGGATGACATATTGATTGCTACAGAAGAAAGATCTACCTGCATACAGGCAACCATTGATGTCTTGAAATTTCTGGGACTAAATGGGTACAAGGTATCCAGGAAGAAAGCCCAAATAGCATGTCAGACTTTGAAATTTCAAAAGGGCAGAGACAATTGGGAAAAGATCGCAAAGAAACCATCTGTAGTATACCTGAGCCGAAAAATATCCATGAACTTAGAGCGTTCTTGGGAATGGCAGGGTGGTGTCGTCTTTGGATCATGGACTATGGTCTAATAGCTAAACCATTATATGAGGCCCAAAAGAACTCTTCCTTTGTGTGGGGTCCAAAACAGCAAAGGGCCTTTACAGAGTTAAAATGCGCTTTAATGTCTGCACCTGCTTTAGGCCTCCCTGATTTAACTAAAGATTTTCAGCTGTTCGTTCATGAAAGACAACACCTGGCACTTGGTGTGTTAACCCAGAAGATGGGGAGCTGGAAATGACCAGTTGGCTACTTCTCCAAACAACTGGACACAGTGAGTAAAGGGTGGCCAAATTGTCTTAGAGCAGTGGCTGCAACAGTGATGATCGTACAAGAAGCTCGGAAATTGACTTTGGGAAAAACAATAACAGTCTATGTCCCACACATGGTGAAAACTGTTCTAGAACAAAAGGGGGGACACTGGCTATCTCCGAGCAGAATGATGAAGTACCAAGTAATATTAACTTAACAAGATGACGTAATTTTAAAAACAATTAACCTGGCAAATCCAGCTGTGTTTTTAAGTTCCATACAGGAAGAAGGACAATTGGAACATGATTGCCTGGCTGCTATTGAGTATGTTTATTCCAGTCATGAAGATTTGAAGGATGTACCATTGGAGCGACCGGACTGGGAACTGTATACAGATGGTAGCAGCTTTGTAGAGCAAGGAGTTCGATACGCTGGATATGCGGTAACAACAGACACCACAGTTATAGAAGCAGAAGCATTGCCAAGTACCACCTCAGCTCAGAAAGCGGAACTTATTGCTTTGATTCGAGCTTTAGAACTAAGCAAGGAGAAGAAAGTAAATATTTGGACAGATTCAAAGTATGCTTTTGGAGTGGTACGTGTCCATGCAGCATTGTGGAAAGAAAGAGGATTATTGTCCTCCCAGGGATCAAATATTAAACACCAAGATGAAATTTTACAATTATTACAAGCAGTTCAGAAACCAGATCAGGTAGCAATCATGCACTGTAAAGCACATCAAATTGGAAACACAAAGGAAATTGCTGGAAATAATTTAGCCAACCGAACGGCAAGAAAGGTAGCAAAGGAACGAGCATTGCAAATGGCATTAATTCCCTCCAAAACAGTAACTCTCCCTAGGGAAGAACCAAAATACTCAGAGGAGGATGATAAGCTAGGTCAATTATTAAATGCTAAGAAAAACCTAGCCGGATGGTGGGTAACACCTAAAGGAGAGGTAGTAGTTCCACCCTTTTTGATGAGAGAAATAATTCAAACAAAGCATCAGGAGTGTCACTGGGGAGCAGAGGCCTTAGTAACTTCCTTACAAAAACAAGTGGTATCGCTCAGAATGTTAGGAATAGCTAAAATAATAACTGCAAAATGTGAAGTATGTTTGAAAAATAATCCAATAATCAGGAAAAAGGTTCAAATGGGTCGAATAAAATCTGGTACAGAGCCTGGAGATTATTGGCAAGTAGATTTTTCAGAACTACCTAAGCAGAATGGGTATCGGTACATCCTGGTGGGGGTTGATACTTTTACAGGATGGCCAGAAGCTTTTCCCTGTCGTTCCACACGAGCAAAGGAAGTAATAAAATGGTTACTACGAGAAATAATTCCAAGGTTTAGAGTTCCTATTGGAATTTCTTCTGACAGAGGTCCACACTTTGTTGCAGAAGTGGTCCAAAATGTTAGCAAAATTCTGGGTATTACATGGGATTTGCATACCCCATGGAGGCCACAATCCAGTGGGAAAGTAGAAAGAATGAATCAAACCTTAAAAAGGCAAATAAGCAAAATTTGTCAAGAGACTAATTTAAAATGGCCTCAAGCACTTCCATTGGCATTATTGCGAATCAGAGTACAGCCAAAGAGTGGAACCTCAGTCAGTCCTTATGAATTATTGTATGGGAAACCTTATGAATCTCCAGAACCAAACCCGAACATGCATGTAAAAGGAAAACAAGATGTGTATAACTATTTGCTTTCCTTAGGAAAAACTTTGACTGCAATTCGGAGAGCAGTGGTGTGGAATAGACCATTATCCCTGGAATTTCCAGTGCATGACTTACAACCAGGAGACTATGTCTATGTGAAAACGTGGACTTCCGAACCCCTGCAGGAACGTTGGAAAGGACCCTTCCAGATACTGTTAACCACCTTCACGGCTATTAAAATTGCAGAATCGGATGCTTGGATACACTACACTCGAGTGAAGAAGGCACCTACTCCATGGAAGATTATTAGCCGGGATGCAAAGACTTTAAAACTGACTCTGAAACATGTCTAATTTTTCATATCTGTTTGTGTTTGTTCTTTTTATATTAGTTCGGCAGATAATGATGGTGGAAACCCGGACTGATTTGATGATCAGGAACAAAAGACAAGTAGAAACAGAACAATTGATTGGCATTCCTGAAAAAATGTCTGAAGAAAATTTGATGTTAGGATTGATTAAGGGATTTGCCAGCTTGCAAAATGTTACCCAAATTACTGCTTGTTTGCCGATACCAAAAGCAGTGGGGGAATCTATTCCTTGGGGAATTTTAACTATGAATTTAACTACCCTGGAACATAGAAACAAAACCACCTATTGCAAACGAAGGCCAGTGACTAAATGGTCTGAACAGGTAAAGATCATTAGGAAACAATGGAAATGGATGGGCAGAGAAGAAGATTGCTTGAAATTATCAAATCATCAATTTACACCAGCCTCTTCTATAGGAGACATGTTTATGGTGGTTAGCCCTATGGGTTGGTGTTCATATGATGTACGAATCAAAACTAATGAGAGCCGGAGCATCATGGAATGGAAATGTGGTAAGGCCAATCAAACCATACCAGAAGAAAAGACAGTTAGCTGGGATTCAGTATGGTCTATGACCATATTGTCTCAATTTCAATATATGGCCAAAACTTCTTGGTGCTTTACTTGGGATGGATCAGTTAATACAGCCTGGCCATCAGTAGACGACAGGGGAAGTACATTACGAGAAAAAGAAAATTTAGTGTCTTGGTGGAGATGTGAAAAAAAATTTATTATTGTAGTACTAAAGACCCAGCAATCGAAAGAATTCCTCCTTTAGCTGCAGCCTTGAAGTATGGCTGCTTGTGTAGAGGATTCAAAAATGATCTCAAATTAACTGAAACATTCACACCCAAAAGGGGAACCTTTTTCAGTTGTAGAAAATCTACCATTCAGTGTCCGGGACATTTGGTTTGGGCATTAAGTGATGGAACTTGGACAACTCACTTATCATTAGATGGCACGGTAAAACAAGTCACTTTAGGCATGCCAACATTATGCCCGATTTGGAAGAAATCGCCATTCAAAAGACCCTTGGAGAATTAAAGTTAAAACGAACCAAGAGGTCTGAAATAGATGATGATACATGGAACAAACCATCAACAGGAGTGAAAATTGGCTGGGCACTTGAATCCCTTTTGAACCCTATAGCTTCATATAGAAACAGAGAATGGCTCCACCAGTTAACAGGTCAGGTAGAAAAATTAGCAAACATCAGAAAAAAGGGGTTCAAGGAATTGAACGTACAGCTGCAGGCGACATCTAGGATGACTCTCCAAAATAGAATGGCTTTAGACCTACTTTTACTTAAGGAACATGGAGTGTGTGGATATCTCAAAGATAGAGTGGACCATTGTTGTATTCATATTCCTAATGTCACTCAGGACGTAGAACATGATTTGGAGTTACTGAGCAAAGTTGAAAAAGAAACTGAAACTATTCAAGAAGATATGTCAGAAGATTGGCTGGGAAAACTTTTTAGTGGATTGGGATGGAATCCGAGCTCTTGGTTACGGTCTATAATCAAAACTCTGTTTCTGTTACTAATTGTCTTTTTAATGATCACGCTATTATATGCTTGTCTGAAGAGACAATTTATCAATACAATTGCAGTAAATCGCATGATCATGAGAGAGGTTCCAATTGTTCCACCAGAATGCAGTCCACCACCAGTATATGCCGAAACAAATATTGACTTTCGGAATAATAGTGGATAAATGTTAGGTAGATGATGTGAAAGTATTGAAATAATTTTCAACACTTTCAAAGGGGGGAAATGTTACTGATTTGTCATTGATTTGTTATTAGTTAGAATTAATCATATTTAATTTTAATATTTTAGCAAAATCATATGTATGTTGTATTTTATATATTTAACCACCAACCAGTGTCTGCTGTGAAATCCCCTGTATAGCACCGTATCAAGGCCAGAGAAATTGGCTAAAATCATCTAGTAGGAACATTTAGAACTTAGATAACAAGATAAAGAAATACCTGACAACGGGGTGGTGTAAGAGTTGTCAGTACGTTACCTGACAACGGCCTGTTTGGAACGCAGCGGCCGATCCCCAAGGATAGAATGTGCAGTACAAGGCTCCTGGAAGGTCCCTGGCTAGAGCCGTTAGAGATAACCGCATAGCTACTGTCAAAAAGGATGGATTGCACCTGTTGCCATAACATCGATGAAGAAATCATAAACTCTAGACGAACTTTGCTTCATTATAATACCAAAACACACCTCCTGGTCAAAAGCTACCTGCCTCCAAGACTTATCACGCCTCGGAGAGACCTTCACTGCGCCTGCGTAAAGGACATTTACATATGCTAATGATTTCCCGGAAGTTTAATGATTATGTATAACTTTTCTTGGAAATCTAATGAATATGTATCAATAAGTCTTAATATAAGGTGTATTGTTTTGGTGACAGGTGTGCGTGGTTTGTGAGAGGACTCGCCCACGCACCCGGCCGTCAATAAAGAAGTGTCTGCTTATCTACACTAAATTGGTGTTGATAAGTTCTTCATTCCGAGCTTTTCGGTAACAGAGCGATCCCCCGTATGCCCAGCGCTGCAATAAAGGAGTGCCTGCTTCTTAACTTCTCATTGCTGTTAAGGAGTTTTATTCCGGATTTCGGTAACACCCCCGAAGATGGCCGTGACTCAATGGGAAAGCCTGTGCTGGAGCAGCCTGTGCCTGAAGATCTGTGGCCCATAGAAAGGACCCATGCCGGAGGAGTTTGTGAAGGACTGTCTTCCATAGGAGGGACCCCACGCTGGAGCAGGGGAAGAGTGAGAAGTCCTCCCCCTGAGGAGGAAGGAGTGGCAGAGACAATCTGTGATGAACTGACCGCAACCCCCATTCCCTGTCCCCCTGCACTGCTGGGTTGGGGTGGGGGAGGAGGTAGAGAAAACCAGGAGTGGAGTTGAGCCGGGAAGGAGGGAGGGGTGGGGGAATGGTGTTTTAAGATTTGGGTTTACTTCTCATTATCCTTGTTTTGTTTTGATTTGTAGTAAATTAAATTGATTTTGTTTCTTCCCCAAGTTGAGCCTGTCTTTTGCCCGTGACCATAAGTGGTGAGTGATCCCTCCCTGTCCGTGTCTCGACCCATGAGTGTTTCTTTATATTTTCTCCTCCTCATCCCACCAGGGCCGGGGTGGGGGGTAGGAGTGAGTGAGCAGCTTCGTGGTGCTTTATTGCTGTCTGGGCTTAATCCACAACACCTCCTCAGCAGGACAGAGAGAGAAAATAAGGTGAAAAAGCTCATGGGTCGAGATAAGTGACAGTGAGATCACTTACAAATTACTGTCTTGGGCAAAACAGACTCAACTTGGGGAAGATAAATTTAAGTTATTGCCAATTAAAAGTAGAATAGGATAGAAACAAAAACAAAAATACCTTCACCCTACCACCAGTTCTTTCCAGGCTCAACTTTATTCCTTCATTCCGAACTCTTCTACCTTCTCCTCCCTGAGCGGCACAGGGGAGATGGGGAGTGAGGGTTGTGGTCAGTTCACTTGGTCTCTGCTGCTCTTTCCTCCTCATGCTGTTCCCCTGCTCCAGTGTTGGGTCCCTCCCATGGGAGACAGTCCTTCATGAACTGCTCCAACATGGGTCCTTTCTACGGGGTACAGTCCATCAGGAACAGACTGTTCCAGCATGGGTACTATCCACAGGCTGCAGTTCCTGCCAGGAGCCTGCTCCAGCATGGGCTCTCCATGGGCTGCAGCTTCCTTCAGGGCACATCCACCTGCTCTGTCATGGGGTCCTCCACGGGCTGCAGGTGGATATCTGCTCTGATATGGTCCTCCATGGGCTGAAGGGAGACAACCTGCCTCACCATGGTCTTCACCACAGGCTGCAGGGGAATCTCTGCTCTGGCACCTGGAGCACCTCCTCCCCCTCCTTCTTCACTGACCTTGGTGTCTGCAGAGTTGTTTCTCTCACATTTTTCTCACTCCTCTCTCTCACAGCTGCTGTACAGCAGTTTTTTTACCCTTTCTTAAATATGTTATCACAGAGGTGCCACCAGCATCACTGATTGGCTCAGCTTTGGCCAGTGGCTGGTCCATCTTGCAGCCAGCTGGAACTGGCTCTTTCTGACATAGGAGCAGCCCCTGGTTTCTTCTCTCAGAGGCCACCCCTGCAGTCCTCCGCTCCCCACCCCTGCTACCAAAACCTTGTCACATAAACCTAATACATGCAAAAATTTAATCTGTTTTAGGTTATGTGATAAAACTCATCTGCACATCCACAAAGGAGTTGAGAGAGACAATGGCAGAAGGGGAGCCCAAATAATACTCTGCCCTGCTGTCGTGGTTTAACCCTTGTAGGCAGCTAAGCACCACACAGCCGCTCGCTCAGTCCCCCACCCAGTGGGATGGGGAAGAGAATCAGAAGTGTAAAAAGTGAGAAAAATTGTGGGTTGAGATAAAAACAGTTTAATGGGTAAAGCAAAAGCTACATGTGCAAGCAAAACAAGGAATTCATTTGCTACTTCCCATCAGCAGGCAGATGTTCAGCCATTTCCAGGAAAAGCAGGCTTCATCACGCATAATGGTTACTTGGGAAGACAAACGCCATAACTCCGATCATCCCCCCCTTCCTTCTTCTTCCCCCAGCTTTTTATTGCTGAGCATGATGTCATATGGTCTGGAATAGCCCTTTGGTCAGTTGGGGTCAGCTGTCCCAGCTGTGTCTCCTCCCAGCTTCTTGTGCACCCCAGCCTACTTGCTGGCAGGGCAGTGTGAGAAGCAGAAAAGGCCTTGATGCTGTGTAAGTACTGTTCAGCAGTAACTAAAACATCTGTGTGTTGTCAACACTATTTTCATCACAAATCCAAACCATAGCACCATACAATCTACTATGAAGAAAATTATCTCTATCCCAGCCAAAACCAATATACCCGGCTACTCCCAGGCCCATCACACAGGCCATCAGACCATCAAAGGCCCATCTGCACAAGCCCAGAGGAGCACAGGGGCACACAATGGCAGGCAGGAACCCAAATCAAGGATTCATGAGGAAGGGAACAACTTGTCCCAGCCCCTCACAGGGCTGTCCCAACAGAGACATCAGCCCCATTGTCCAGGCATGGAACCCATCACATGAATCATGATGAAGCATTGGGAGCAGCTCTCCAGATCACTTCTTGGACTAAGGGGGTTGCTGCCTAAGGATGGAATATATTACGGGATGCAGGGGTAAAGCAGTATGGCATCACACAGGACTTATTATGGGATGTTTAGGGGAGGTACCAAAGGCAGCACAAGGGAGGCATTTTGGGGAAGAACAATAATAGAAAAATAGAGGAGTAAGGGGATAAAAAGGGCCAGTCTCATGTAAATAGTTTACTGGTCAGTATGCTTGTCTGGCTATGCCCTGTACCTAATCAGCGCAGTCTGTCCTATCTGTTCTTTGCCAAGATAATACTGCGGTGAATTCACTAGTTTGATTTATGTTTCTTCCCTTTGATAGGGTCTCATTATATTTAAATGCTAATCTTAGATTGTTTGGGGTCTGCTTATAAACACTCATGAAGTTGGTGGTCCAATTAAGTCTAGTCATCATACTGGTGAGAAAACCTTTATGTCCACTAATATGTCCTGCATACTCAGTTCTGTTTTTACCTGCTCTGCTCTGGGAGCTATGCCAAGCTGAAGTTAACTGGGTTGATTTAACTTTAGGACTATTACCCAGCACATGCTTGCCCCATATACAGTAACATGTTTCCCTTCAATTTCCCAACATGCTGCTACTTCAATTTTGACAGCCTTGTCTACGCATTCATTGTTTCAATGTTCTTCAGTAGTGTGGCTTTTGGGCATGTGAGCATCTACATGACGTACCTTTAGAGCCATGTGTTCTACACGGGCAGCAATGTCCTGCCACAATGCAGCTGCCCAGATGGGTTTACCCCTGTGCTGCCAATTGGTCTTCTTCCACTGCTGTAGCCACCCCCATAGGACATTAGCTACCATACAGGAATCAGTATAGAGATAGAGTACTGGCCACTTTTCTCATTCAGCAACATCTAGGGCTAGTTGGATGGCTTTCACTTCTGCAAACTGACTTGACTCACCTTCTCCTTCAGTGGCCTCAACGACTTGTCATTGTGGGACTCCACACAGCAGCTTTCCACTTCTGATGGTTCCCTACCATATGACAGGATCCATCAGTAAACAAAGCATAACGCCTTTCATCTTCTGATAACTCATTATATGGTGGTGCCTCGTGGGCACAAGCCACCTCCTCAGGCAATGCCCCAAAATCTCTTCCTTCTGGCCAGTCCATGATCTTTTCCAGAATTCCTGGGCAGTTGGGGTTCCCTAGTCTCACTGCGTGAGCAACGCTATGCATTTACTCCATGTAGCGCTGGTTCCATGATGTGTAGAGGGGATGTTTCCTTTGAACATCCAGTGCAGCATGGGCAATCGTGGTGCCAAGACGAGCTGTGCTTCTGTACCAACAACTTCTGAAGCGGCTCGAACCCCCTCATATGCTGCTAGTATCTCTTTTTCAGTCGGGGTGTAGTGGGCTTCTGATCCTTGGTACCCCTGGCTCCAAAACCCTAATGGTCGACCTCGGGTTCCTCCTGGTGTTTTCTGCCAGAGGCTCCAGGTGAGACCATGCTCCCCAGCTGCAGTGTAGAGTACATTTTGTACATCTGGTCCTGTCCGGACAGGCCCAAGAGCTACTGCACGAGCTATTTCCTGTCTGATATGCTCAAAGGCTTGTTGTTGTTCAGGGCCCCATTCAAAATAGTTCTTTTTCCGGGTTACTCGATAGAGAGGGCTCACAAGCTGACTATAACCTGGAATATGCATTCTCCAGAACCCCACAAGGCCTAGGAAAGCTTGTGTTTCCTTCTTGTTAGCTGGTGGAGACATAGTTGCTATCTTGTTAACCACATCCATAGGCACATGATGGCATCCATCTTGCCATTTTATTCCTAAAAACTGGATCTCCTGTGCAGGTCCCTTGACCTTGCTTTTCTTTATGGCAAAACCAGCTTTCAGAAGAATCTGAATTACTTTTTTTCCCTTCTCAAACACTTCTTCTGCTTTGTTGCCCCACATAATGATGTCATCTATGTATTGTAGATGTTCAGCGGCATCACCCTGTTCCAGTGCAGTTTGGATTACTCCATGGCAAATGGTAGGGCTGCGCTTCCACCCCTGGGGCAATCGATTCCAAGTGTACTGGACACCCCTCCAAGTAAAGGCAAATTGTGGATGACACTTTGCTGCCAGAGGGATTGAGAAAAATGCATTAGTGATGTTAATTGTGGCATCCCACTTGGCTGCCTTTGACTCTAGTTCGTATTGAAGTTCTAGCATATCTGGAACGGCAGCACTCAGTGGTGGTGTCAGTTCATTCAGGCCACGATAGTCAACTGTTAGTCTCCATTCCCCATTAGACTTTCGCACTGGCCATATGGGACTATTAAAGGGTGAACGAGTTTTGCTGATCACTCCTTGGCTCTCCAGTTGGCGAATCAACTTGTGGATGGGAATCAGAGAGTCTTGGTTGGTGTGATATTGCTGCCGGTGCACTGTTGTGGTAGCAATTGGCGCTTGTTGTTCTTTGACCCTCAGCAACGCCACAATCGAAGGGTCTTGAGAGAGACCAGGCAGGGTAGACAGCTGTTTAATTCCCTCCGCCTCCAATGCAGCTATACCAAAAGCCCATCGATACCCCTTCGGGTCCTTGAAATACCCTCTCCTGAGGTAAGCTATGCCAAGGATACACGGAGCCTCTGGACCAGTCACAATGGGGTGTTTATGCCACACATTCCCCATTAGACTCACTTCACCCTCCAATACAGTTAACTCTTGGGATCCCCCTGTCACACCAGAAATACAGATGGGTTCTGCCCCTTTATAACTTGATGGCATTAGAGTACATTGTGCACCAGTGTCCACTAGAGCCTTATATTCCTGTGGGTCCAATGTGCCAGGCCATTGAATCCACACAGTCCAGTAGACCCGGTTATCCCTTTCCTCCACCTGGCTGGAGGCAGGGCCCCTCTAATCCTGGTCAGAATATTCGTTACTCATTTCTTGGAAAACTGATTTAGAAGTCCTTTCAAGAGGATCAGAAGTAAGGTCTGCCTTTCTACTCTGTTTGGAAACTGGAGCGGCATTTTTCCTGGGAGAATCCCCTTTTGTGGTGGTTTTTCCTTGCAGCTCACGTACCCGTGCATTTAGGACCGAGGCAGGTTTTCCATCCCATTTCCTCATGTCCTCTCCGTGATCACATAGGTAAAACCACAGGGCACCTCGTGGTGTGTACCGTCTATTTTATCTCTCTTGAGCAGAGGAGCGCTCACTCCTAATAGCTGAGACATTGGTCCGTACAGGTGGGGACCATGACTTTCAATCAGTTTGATCAGTTTTTCAGATTTTTTGAACAGATTTTCCACAGCTGAGACACATGCTTGTAGGGAAGAACAGAGATTTTCTTCATATTGCCAGAGTGGGCCAGCCATTTTATCCACTCTTTGTGCCTCTTTTTCTTTCCAGGTCAGTACTGCCAATGGATTCGCATACGACGATGGTGCGCTCCGTACAAACTTCCGCCACATGGGTCGTGTGCATGGGGCTTCGTCTGGATCTTTGGGTAATTGTGGGTTGTCCAGGTCATAATAAATCATCTCTAGCACGGCTAATTCCCTCAGATATTGGATACCTCTCTCCATGGTGGTCCACTTGCTTGATTGACATATAACATCTTCCTTGAAGGGGTACCTTTCCTTCACACTTGACAGGAGTCACCTCCAGAGGCTGATGGCTTGTGTCCCTTTTCCAATTGCCTTGTCAATGCCACCTTCCCTGGGCAGCGATCCCAGCTGCTTGGCTTCCCTACCTTCTAATTCCAGGCTACTAGCCCCATTGTCCCAGCATTGGAGGAGCCAGGTAATAATATGCTCACCTAGATGATGGCTGAAATCTTTTTGCATATCCCGCAGCTCACTCTGGGATAGAGATTGGGTGATTACCTCTGGTTCTGCCTCTTCCTCCTGTTCTCGTGATGACCCTGGTTCATCTTCATCCATTACTAAGCGAACTGGTTTCTTTGTATATTTCTTCTTCTGTATGGGGGCAACTGATACTGGCACAGGTCGGTTTTCTACTTCAGCTGCAGTGCCTGTCGCTGGGGTTGGAGTGGCTACAGTGCCTGTCATGGGGGTTGGAGTGGTCGTGGTGCCTGTTGCCTTGTTGTTACATCCAGAGACCTTCTCTTCCCCTTGAGGGTACTGAATAGTGTTGAACAGGGCTCGATAGGCATGGGCCAGGCCCCAGCATATTGCAGTGATTTGAGTCTCCCTGGAATTGTCGGGGTGACAGCATACTTTTTCCAAATGTTCAACTAGTTTTTCAGGATTCTGCACTTGTTCAAGGGTGAAGTTCCAAAACATTGGAGGTACCCACCGCCCTAGGCATTTTCCCATACTACCCCACACACCCTGCCACTCATAATTATCCAGCCTTGGGGCAGATCTCTGGGTGATCTTCTTCAATAGCTGTTTAACCCTAAACAAGACCTGAACCACATTCAGGAGCATGCTAGTTCCTAGCAGTAGGACCATGCTGGTTTCAACATCCCAAGGGTATTCAAATTTTTCAAAATTCTCAAACACCATTGTAACTAGGCTGGAGGAGAAGGGAAAGGGGAAGAAAGGTGTCTTGCCCATAGATTGGCTCTCCGAGGAGGAAAGGTAAAGGGTGTAATTATTAATTGTTTCCCAGAGATGGCTCCCGAAATATAGAGATGATGACAATGCTGAGTGCAAATACCAGATTAGTCCCACGACTGATAATTTTATCATACCATAAACCAGTGTTACACAATACATCAAAGTGAAAATCTTAATCCACCTCCCATGGATGATAAGCAGCAGCACAGGGACTACATACAGCAAGTGAGGTGATACATAACAGAACTCTAAAAACGAGCGCCACAACTCTAAGAGCTCATAAATCGACATTGTGACCAGTGACTATTAGACCAATATAATGAATGCTTGCAACAAATTTGTTTTAACACGCTCTCATCAGGTCTGTCGTTATCTCAACCCTTCCTGCCTCACATTGGGTGCCAAAATGGACTGTCGTGGTTTAACCCCAGCCAGCATCTAAGCACCACGCAGCCGCTCACTCACTTCCCCTACACCCAGTGGGATGGGGGAGGGAATCGGAAGGAAAAAGTGGGTTGAGATAAGAACAGTTTAATAGAACAGAAAGAAAGAAACTAATAATGATAATAATAACAATAATAAAATGACAATAATAATAATAAAAGGATTGGAATATACAAAACAAATGATGCACAATGCAATTGCTCACCACTCACTGAGCGATGCCCAGTTAGTTCCCGAGCAGTGATCCACCCCCCCAGGCCAACTCCCCCCAGTTTATATACTGGACATGATGTCACATGGTATGGAATATCCCTTTGGTCACTTTGGGCCAGCTGTCCTGGCTATGTCCACTTCCAACCTCTTGCCCACCCCCAGCCTACTGGGTGACGGGGGATGGAATGGTGGAGAGAGAGCCTTGATGCTGTGCAAGCACTGCTCAGCAGTAGCCAAAACACTGGTGTGTTATCAACACCTTTCTAGCTACCAATACAAAGCACAGCACTATGAGGGCTGCTATGGGGAGTATTAACTCCATCTCAGCCAGACCCAATACAACAAGACAGGCTTGGGCCTACTCAGGTTAACTCTTATGTGGATCACTCCTTGATGTACAATGGTGTTCTGGTCAGGATCACTACATTGCACCACTTGATCCATATACAATTTAACTTTCTTAAAGACATTATAAATTACAGATTACATTAGTAAGATTTTCAGCTAATAGAAAGTTTCCTGACAGGTTGGAATGTTATCTCTGTCATAACATCCACCAGCACACAGCTGTCCTTGTTTCAGCTGGGATAGAGTTAATTGTCTTCCTAGTAGCTGGTACAGTGCTATGTTTTTGAATTTGGTATGAGAACAATGTTGATAACACACTGATGTTTTCAGTTGTTGCCAAGTAATGTTTAGTCTAAAGTCAAGGATTTTTCAGCTTCTCCTGCCCAGCCAGCAAGAAGGCTGGAGGGGCACAAGAAGTTAGGAGGGGACACAGCCAGGGCAGCTGACCCGAAGTGGCCAAAGGGATATTCCATACCATATGATGTCAGCTCAGCATCAAAAGCTAAGAGAAAGGAGGACGGGGGAGGAGGCATTCATTATTATGACGTTTGTCTTCCAGAGTAACCGCTATGTGTACTGAATCCCTACTTCCCAGGACGTGGCTGGACATCACCTGCTAATGGGAAATAGAGAATAAATCTTTTGTTTTCCTTTGCTTCCACACGTGGCCTTTGTTTTTCCTTTATTAAACTGCCTTTATCTTGACCCACGATTTTTTTCCCATCTTATTTTCTTCCTCCCCCGTCCTGCTGAGGAAGGGGAGTGACAGAATGGCTTGGTGGGCACCTGGCATCCAGCCAGGGTCAACCCACCACAACTGTGCTTAATGCACCCCAGGACGCGGTTGGCCCTTTTGGCCACCAGGGCACATTGTTGACTCATATTGAGCTTACCATCAACCAAAACCCCCAGATCCCTTTCTGCAGGGCTGCACTCAAGCCTCCTGTCTCCCAATCTATACCTACATCCAGGATTACACCATACCTGGTGCAGAATCCGGCATTTGTCCTTGTTAAATTTCATATGGTTGGTGATTGCCCAGCACTCTAATCTATCAGATCTCTCTGTAAGGCCTCTCTACCCTCAAGGGAATCAACGACTCCTCCTAATTTAGTATCGTCAGCAAACTTACTTAGTGTGCACTCAACTCCTGTGTCCAGGTCATTGATAAAAGCATTTGTAAGAGACTGAATTGTTATCTTGAACCATTTGCCTGAAAGATTGTTAGGTGTGAGGGACTGGGCTGTCATCAAGGAACTGTGAACTGCTTATCTTGAGCCCTTTGTCTCTAAGATGGCCTGTTTAAGCAGGACACCCCTCTGTCCATAAGGACGATTACCAGGCCATTGAGGCATCCAGGGGAGGAAACTGGGCTGGAGCTGATAAGATACTGGTTTCTGGTGTCAATCACACGAAGGTCCTGTGATAAATGAAACCTGCAGCGCATGACATCATCGAAATATGCCCTATAAAAACCCATAGAGACAAGCTGTGGGAGGCTTTTCTTCCTCACCAAAGAATTGAAGATTGAGGACCGACGGGACGCCGCTGGATCCACGCCGCTGGATCCGTGGTGGTGACCATCCTTGCAACTCCCACCACCAACTGCTTGCCTGAGGACCAACGGGACGCCGCTGGATCCATGGTGGTGACTATCCTTGCAACTCTATCCCAACTGCTTGCTTAATTTCTACCTTTTCTTCCATTCTATCCTATCACCACCATTTTCCACTTTTGATACTTTTCATAATAAAAACTCTTTTGACTATACGGCATTTGACCTCGTTTGTGTCTTAATCTTGCTCTTGGGATCATATTGAAACCTTCCCCGACATTGGATCGGGACATTTAAATTGGCGTCACGGACAGGATCCCTTGAGACGAGAGTGCCGTACTGTTTCCCTGCTTTAATACGTGAGACCTCTCAGGAACGTAAGGGGTGCAGGCTTGTGGTGTTTGAAACTTTACGTGCTGCCTTCCTGAGATGACTGCTTCCCCGCTTTTTATAAGGTGTTTGAAACTTTACGTGCTACCTTCCTGAGACGGCTGCTTCCCCACTTTGTATAAGATGAGTGATAGCAAAATTGCCTGTTTGGGGAAAGAAGCTTTGTTTGATTTTTTAGAAAAACATAAAGCGCGACCCTCTGTGCTTGGGATAGACTGGGCTCAGGGAAATTGGTATAATCTGCAGAGCATTGTTGATCGGATGGTCGCTTTACAGAAAGATGCTAGAGTGCGGTCAGGGAAAGGAAAAGCAATTGTCTGGGATCATATCGAAACCTTCCCCGACATTGGATCGGGACAGCATTGAAGAGAACTGGCCCTAAAATTGAGCCCTGGGGAACACCACCAGTAACTGGCCACCAGCCAGATGTTACCCCATTTACTACAACTCTTTGAGCCCAACCCTTCAGCCAGTTCTTCACGCATCACATTATGTACATGTCTAGCTGTATGCTGGACATTTTGTCCAGAAGGATACTGTGAGAGACGGTATCAAAAGCTGTGCTAAAATCCTCCAAAAACCCACATCCACTGCCACTGCCTTCCCTTTATCCACTTGGCGGCTAACCTTGTTATAAAAGGATATTAAGTTAGTAACGTATGACTTTCCCTTCATGAAACCATGTTGGCTTTGACCGATGACTGCATTGTCTTTCAAGTGTTTTTCAATAACTCCCAGAAAAATCTTCTCCATAATTTTACCAGGCACCAAAGTGAGACTGACAGGCCTATAATTACCAGGGTAATCTCTCTGGCCCTTCTTGAAAATGAGAATAATATTTTCTAGGTTCTAGTCGACTGGGACTTCTCCAGATTCCCAAGACCGTTGATAAATAACTGAGAGAGGTCTCACAATAACATCAGCCAACTCTTTCAGTACCCTGGGATGAATCCCATCAGGCTCCATAGACTTATGTGCATTCAGTTGCAGCAGCAAATCCCATACGAGTTCAAAGTCAACTGGGAGCTTATCATTCCCCTGTTGTGGTCCTCCAACCCAGGGCTCCTGGGGTCCCAGGGCCCATCATTGGTGTTAAAGACAGAGGTGAAGAAGGCATTAAATGTCTCTGCTTTTTCTTCATCCCTATTGGTGAGGTGACCAAGGAGGGAGTGATAGCGTGGCTTGGTGAGCACCTGGTGGCCAGCCAAGTTCAACCCACCACAACAGTCCAACCTCTCTTTTACATAGAGTGTTACCCCTCTGCCTTGCCTGCCCTGCCTATCTCTCCTGAAGAGCCTATAACTATCCATCACAGCACTCCAGCCAGAGGACTCTTCCCACCAAGTCTCACTTATGCCAATGATGTATTTCTGGGACTGAGCCAAAGCTTCTATTTCCTCTTGTTTATTCCTCATACTGAATGCATTAGTGTTCAAATATTTCAAATGCACTCCAGTGTACTCAGTACATCGTGGAGCAGACTGAAAGCCCTCACTAGCACACTGTCCCTCAAACACTGTCATGCTTATCACTAATAAGCTTGATTTTATCCCTTTACCCCTTCAAACCTAGTTTAAAGCTCTTTCAATCAGCCCCACTAAGTCATGAGGAGGTGGGCAAGGGTTCTGTGCTTATGAAGCTCAGGGAAGACTGTAGGGAGTGACAGACCACAGCTGTTGCAAAGGAACTTATCTTACAAAAGGGACCTGAGAGTGGCCTTTGGTTTAGATAAATGGCTATATCAGTTGTGTGGATCAACTAGTTGTGTAAATGTTTGTCCTGAAGTTAATCAAAAGAGTGCAAATGTCTTTCTGAGTTAGCCAGACCAGCATGGGTGTGTGTATATGTGGCTCAGCCCAAAAGAGTATAGAAGTCGAACAACCAACAAAAAGAACTTTTAAGAGAGCAACAGGTTTGAGCTGGTATCAACCCAAATATTCCTTCCCAGTGACTGGGGATGCCCAGTGTTGTGACGGTGAGCATATTATAGAAACCAGTAATGAGAATCACATTTGTATTGTTACACAGAAGTGCCAGCTTGTGCCCAAGTAATCCACTGACACACAGCCATGCTGGCTGAAGCAGAAGATCACATCTGAAACTGCAAGGATTAAACAGTAAGGTTTGCCCAGCCATGCTGTTGTGGTTTTAAACCCAGCCAGCAACAAAGCACCACACAGCTGCTCCCTCACTCCTCCCCACCCCCCTCCAGTGGGATGGGGAGGAGAATCAGAAAGAAGAAAGGAAAAAAAAAAATGGAACCTCGTGGGTTGAGATAAGGACAGTTTACTGGGACAACTCAAAAAGAGAAGTTACAACAACAACAACAATGGTACTAATAAAAGAATATACAAAATGAGTGATGCACAGTGCAACTGCTCACCACCCAGAACCCGACGCTCCACCACTTCCCACACCTAGAGAGAGCGAGCCTCCACCCAGCCCACTCCCCATTTATATACTGAGCATGATGTCACATGGTATGGAATAGCTCCTTGGTTAGTTCAGGTCAGCTGTCCTGGCTGTGCCCCCTCCCAGCTTCCTGTGAAAATTAATTCTATCCCAACCGAACCCAGGACACATGCCTAAGCGTGAGTCAGGCAGAAGCTGTTAGCAATGAAGACGAGTAAATGAGCTTGATTGACAGTCAATATCAAAGGTTTCTGAATCAACTGGACCCTCTCTTGAGCCAGCTCAGGGATAGCAATACCTATGATGAGCATGGCATGGGAATGCATGATCATGCAATTCTTCTTACAGGCATGATAGTACAGACTCCTTCGGATAACTCCTAGTACCTAGAGAGAGCTAGGAAGAGCTGGTAGCTCTTGATGATGCTTCTCTGGGTAGGATTTCCAAGGTAATGGCTCTCTGGAATCTCTATTTTCTTCCCAGGAGAAGAAACCATTGTCCTGGTTTCAACTGGGACAGAGTTAATTTTCTTCTTAGAAGCTGGTACAGTGTGTTTTGGATTTAGTGTGAGAATAATGTTGATAACACACTGATGTTTTAGTTGTTGCTAAGTAGCACTTATCCTAAGTTAAGGATTTTTCAGATTTCCATGCTCTGCCAGCAAGCAGGTGTACAAGAAGCTGGGAGCTAGCATAGCCAGGACAGCTGACCTGAACTAGCCAAAGGAATATTCCATACCATAGATTGTCATGAGCAATTGTATTGTGCATCACTTGTCTTTTCTTGGGTTTAATTTTTTCTTTTTCTTTTTTTTTTATATTCCTTCTCATTACTATTATTATTATATTTTATTATTATTATTTTTAGTATTATATTTTATTTTACATTAGTTATTAAAACATTCTTATCTCAACCCATAAGTTTTACTTCTTTTTTTCGATTCTCCTCCCCATCCCACTGGGAGCGGGGAGGAGTGAGCGTGCGGCTGTGTGGTGCTTAGTTGCTGGCTGGGGTTAAACCACAAAAACCATCTACCACTTGAAGGGGAAATTGAAATTGTAACTGCTCAGCAATGCTGATTCATGACCAAGGAATGATCTGGCATTGAGGGCAAGAAGGCCTAAATGCAGAAGAGGTTAAACTGACTGGAAGCAGGAATTCCAGAGATAGAAGGACTCCCTGTAAGGGAGTGAAGTTTCCCTTGGTGATGAGATAGGAAAGGCCGAAGCGCTGTCTTGTAGCCACCCTGGAATGCATGTGCTCAGGGAGCCATCTTTGGTCTGCAGAGTTGGCACTGGGGGTGAACCGAATGAACCGAACACTGGGGCATGAACTGAATGCAGAGCTAAGGAACCTGATGCCAATGCTCACACGACTGGCGCAGGTGTAAGTGTATATAAGGAATTGGCTAGTGGTGCGTCTTTGCAGACTCCTTGTGTGACAGTCTGACAAATTATAGCCAATGTCTCAAACATTCGTTAAAGAACTTTGGTGGAGAAGATAGCCTCTGTAAAAAGCGCTGGAATTGTGTGAACAGGAAAATGTGGCTGGAGGAGAGGGCCCCATGGAGGGTGGGACCGAGCTTCTCCAAAGCCACAATTCCTTATCTTAAGTGACCATGAGAAGAAGCACAACGTATGCACCTGGAGGAAAGGCCAGATAGCAGTCATGCCTGCAGGGAGAAAGAAGCAACTCCCCAATGACCCCCCAAGCCCACCAACCCATTTCCAGAGAATCCCGGGAACATGAACTGTGCATGTCAAGACCACCAACTCATTTCTGGAACATTCCTGAGCTCACACTGCGCTTGCTCAATGATGGCAAATCCCCACCTACGGGGTGGACCTTTTAGGTATAAAAGAAGGGAGGACAAGTTCTCAGGATGCCCTCCAGAACTGGATCTCTAGACTGCCTGGACCAACACTGGACCCAGGACTGGTGAAATCCTTTCCTTCTCTCTTTCTTTCTCTCTCTCTCTCCCTCTCTCTTTTCCACAGTCCCTACTACACCTCATCCTTTTAAACATAAACCATTGACCAAGTCTGGGACTAGGAGTCGATCTAGCTGCCCCTGGGCTCCTCTTTGAGAAGGAGTCCAGAAAGCAAGGGGGTCCACTCTGAACCTCGTGACTCAAACAGGAGGGCTCTCCTTCTGACACAGTTTCATGTTCCTTTTTCCGCTTCTTTTTCTACACCTCCCTTCTCTTCTCAAACAGCGGCTTAATGACATGATGCAAGGTTCATATTGATAAGTTCACTTGTACTTGGGCAAGGTTATCTAGGTTGAATAAATGTTGATTGTTGTTTGAACTCCCCTGGTGTTGTTTCACCTTAATTCTGACAAAGGAAATCCACAAACCTGAGTCGCTCCAACCTTGGGACATGACACCTTGTAGAACCACTTATGGTGGTAAGACTCTGTCCAATGCATTGTTCATTAAAATCTTTTTTATATTTAACAACAAACGTGTGTTTAATTCACCTCAAGGGGTACAATAAAAATTCCCCAACTACTTGGTGTCAGGAGCGGTATTGCTACATCCTGGCAGAAGCGACCAGAGTGGAACTAGAGGGGAGACCTAACGCAGTGCCACCACAAGAAGTAAGAGATCCTCATTTCAAAATCACACTTGCATGTGGTCTTCTCCCCTACTATGTCTCCTGGCTGGCTGTGGTCACATCGGTGGTAAGGAAACCATATGTTATTTTAGTTTGTGCTTATAATATAAAGAAAAGGGGAAAATAAAGGGGATGAATGTTTGAAAAGGCCTTTGTTTAGCCAGATGAGAGTAGGCTATGTTTGAGACTGCTGAAAGCTCAGATTGAGCTCCAGCATCATCTCTGTGTGTGACAACAAATCGTCTCTTGTATGGGCATAGGCTCTGAGCAGATAAAGTCAAAGCTCTGTCTTCTCAGGAATGACCGAACTTCTCTTTCTATCCCTTTGCCATGAATAGGCCTTATCTTTGTACTCCCTCACTGAGAAAATTCAAAAACTAATGGGGAAAATGGGTCAAGGTTCCTCCTGTCTGGATCCTAAAAGACCATTAGGGTACATGCTCCACAATTATGGCTCTCGATTGGGGAAAAATGGGGGCAAGTGATTAGTCCAACTTGACCACCAGCGAAATGGCTGTACCACTGTCAAAAGAGACCTACAATTTCCAGATGAGGGAACCTCTGACCTGGACAAATTAACTTACCTCAATGATAATTAACTGAAACAAATGGATGATTGATTTTCATGGGACAAGGAGGACAACCAACACAGGCAGAAATCTGTCTTGTAAACTAGCTTACAGGACAATAATGCTAAAATGAAAGAACAAATTGAAAAGATGAAATTAGGTGAAAATGAAAGTAAGGAACCTTATAAAATTTTAGCTGCAGCACCTAAATCTCTGTACACAAGCTTAGTACCTGATGCTAATGCACCAGTCCTACCCTTGTATCCCGCTCCTCCGGTGATGCCAGACACCCCACGTGGTGCAGGGTTGCAAGTAGATCCACATTTGGAGGATTATAATCTGAAGACTTCAGAGGAAGCTGTTAATCATAAGGAACCCAAACAATATAAAGTACATAAGAAAGAAATAATGGAGGGAACTAAGAGACCAAGGGTTATCCTGTTACACCTCAATTCACAGTTTTTGTTTGTCTTTACCTATCAAGGTGTGCTGGTTTTGGCTGGGATAAAGTTAGATTTCTTCAGAGTAGCTAGTATGGGGCTATGTTTTGGATTTGTACAGAAAACAGTGTTGATAATACAGGGATGTTTTAGTTACTGCTGAGCAGTGCTTACACAAAGTCAAGGCCTTTAGTGCTTCTCACAGTGCCCCACCAGCGAGTAGGCTGGGGGTGCACAAGAAGCTGGGAGGAGACACAGCTGGGACAGCTGACCCCAACTGACCAAAGGGCTATTCCAGATCATATGACATCATGCTCAGCATATAAAGCTGGGGGAGGAAGAAGGAAGGGGGGACGTTATGGCGTTTGTCTTCCCAAGTAACCATTATGCATAATGGAGCTCTGCTTTCCTGGAGATGGCTGAACACCTGCCTGCTGATGGGAAGTAGTGAATGAATTCCTTGTTTTGCTTTCCTTGCGTGTGAGGCTTTTGCTTTATCTATTAAACTGTCTTTATCTCAGACCACGAGTTTTCTCACTTTTACCCTTCTGATTCTCTCCCCCATCCTGCTGTGAGGGAAGTGAGTGAGCAGCTGCATGGTGCTTAGTTGCTGGCTGGGGTTAAACCACGACACAAGGACAACAGTATACTCGAACCAGACCTCCCCAAGGATATTGTGAATCCCCTACTATTTTCTCTATCTAGTAGGATATTGTATTGAACTATCCAATATTGCCACACTAGTGTCTTCTCGGGTCCAAGATTTGCTTCCTGTACCAACAATTCGGGCACAGGAATGGGTCAGGTGACAATTTTGGTGCCATCCTGCAGGACACCCCCCCCACACACACACCTTAAATGCAAGTGCTAAAGGCAGGCACGTGCGGCACTCAGTGGTGAAGGGGGTTCAGCGGGAGGGAAGGGACCGTGATAATGTTCAGACCCTCCTTCTGTCGCGGTCGAGACAGACAAACGACAAGTATGCATTCTTATAGTACAAGCAAAGAAGGGTTTTTTTATTACTCCAAGCCAGCAAATTTATACCCATTATACTTGTTACCTTGTACATATGTCTGTCCCTTAGTGGTCAGAAAGTTGTCAGAAGTTGTTTTTCTCACCCCTCATTGGGTGACTTTTTCAGGTTCCTTATCACAACTGCAAACGGTCAACACATTCCTTAAACCTAGTTTCCCAGGCATGCTTCTCATCCTTTCTTGTTCTCTCACGGGAACACTGCAATCTTGTCAAGGTCAATATCCTCCCCAGGCCCCTCGGTCCAGCCGAGGTCCTCCACATCCTTCCACTGGGGAGCCAGAGGTACCAGGCTCATTCACCAAAGCAGCAGAAACTTTGCTTTAAATGTTTAGGTTCAGACTGAATATGCTCTAAATTAACTACTCAGCAACCACTAACTGAGATTAGGTATTTAAGAATGAAGAAGGCAGGGTCAATCAACAGAAACGGAGACACCCCCTAACCCCCTAAAGTTTCTGGGGAGGTGGGGTTGCTCAAACTCCTGTGACGTGCCCAGGGATTTCTCCCTAGGAGATATTCCTGAGAAGATACTAAAGGAGAGATAGGGAGACTCTCCTATTGCTTGAAAAACTTCTCTCCCACCCGCGTTTCAGACTATAGTTCACTTGATCACTTCATGCTAATTGTACTACAGCTACCCAGGAGGCAGGGAATACCCTGCAGTGAACCTAGCTGGAGTGATCTACAGCTCCCTGCAAACTGCAGGCAAAATGGCTTTGGGAGTACAGCAAGAAGAATAACAGATATACCTGCCCTTGCCTGTGTGGCTCATTAAGTGGCCCACACCAGCAAAGGCTATATGACAGGATTAGTTTTTTCCAAATTTCTGATTGGTTTGCCCCAAATCTTTCTTGTGCACATATTCTCCAGTTATTTGTCTATTCTCAACATTATTTTGGAATGGGATGAGAGCAATGGAATGCTTTAATGAAGTCACTGAGCTAATGACTACATCATTAAAATGTTGGTATATCTGAAGATACAGCTAATACTGAAAAAGGAAAGTTTAATTTTAACTGTGATTTCCTTTTCTTTTAATAGTCCACATAAATTTAGGGTTTCTATAATAATAGAATCATAGAATGGTTTGGGTTGGAAGGGACCTTAAAGATCATCTAGTTCCCACCCCCCCCCTGCCATGGGCAGGGTTACCTTTCACTAGACCAGGTTGCTCAAAGCCCTGTCCAACCTGACTTTGAACACTTCCAGGAAGGGGGCATCCACAACTTCTCTGGGCAATCTGTTCCAGTGTCACACCACCCTCACAGTAAAGAATTTCTTCCTAATATCTAATCTAAATCTACCCTGCTTCAGTTTAAAACCGTTACCCCTTGTCCTATCACTACACTCCCTGATAAAGAGTCCCTCCCCATCTTTCCTGTAGGCCCCCTTAAAGTACTGGAAGGCCACTATAAGATCTCCCCAGAGCCTTTTTTTCTCCAGGCTAAACAATCCCAACTCTTTCAGCCTGTGCTCATAGGAGAGGTACTCCAGCCCCTTGATCATCTTCGTGACCCTCCTCTGGACCCACTCAAGCAGGGCCATGTCTTTCTTATGCTGGGGGCCCCAAAGCTGAACACAGTACTCCAAGTGGGGTCTCACGAGAGTGGAGTAGGGGGGGAAAATCATCTCCCTCGACCTGCTGGCCACACTTCTTTTGATGCAGCCCAGGATACGGTTGGTTTTCTGGGCTGCTAGCACACATTGCCAGCTCATGTCCAGTTTTTCATCCACCAGTATCCCCAAGTCTTCTCCGCAGGGCTGCTCTCAATCCACTCATCGTCCAGCCTGTATTTGTGCTTGGGATTGCCCCGACCCAGGTGCAGGACCTTGCACTTGGCCTTGTTGAACTTCATGAGGTTTGCATGGGCCCACCTCTCAAGCCTGTCAAGGTCTCTCTGGATAGTATCCCTTCCCTCAAGCGTATCAACCACATTACTCAGCTTGGTGTCATCTGCAAACTTGCTGAGGGTGCACTCCATCCCACTGTCCATGTCCCCAATAAAAATGTTAAACAGTGCCAGTCCCAATACTGACCTCTGAGGAATGCCACTCGTCACTCATCTCCATTTGGACATCGAGCCATTGACCACAAGTCTTTGAGTGTAACCATCCAGCCAATTCCTTATCCACCGAGTGGTCCATCTGTCAAATCCACGTCTCTCCATTTTAGAGACAAGGATGTTGTGCAGGACACTATCAAATGCTTTGCACAAGTCCAGGTAGATGATGTCCATTGCTCTTCCCTTATCCACCAATGCTGTAACCCCATCGTAGAAGGCCACCAAGTTTGTCAGGCACAATTTGCCCTTAGTGAAGCCATGTTGGCTGTCACCAATCATGTCCTTATTTTCCATGTGCCTTAGCATAGTTTCTAGGAGAATCTGCTCCATGATCTTGCCAGGTACAGAAGAGAAGCTGACCGGCCTGTAGTTCCTCAGTTCCCACATTTTTATTTAATTAAATAATTCTATAGCTTGAACGACATGGAAGTAGCTTTCATTTTGTCAGAAATTAAGGTGTAAAGGACTGAAGCTTGCTAGTAAAGTATTGTTCTAATTCTTGAATCTTCATATTGTTAGGACACCTTTTCAACTAAATAATACAGGACAGCAGAAGACAAGTACAGCTGCACACCCTAAAACATGGGAACCATTTGTAATTTTGCAAATTGACTTTATTCAAATGCCTAAATGCTGTAAATTTGAGTATGTCCTTGTCATTTTAGATATGTTCTCAAGATGGGTAGAAGCCTAGCCTTGTAAACATGCAGACACAACAACTGTTGAGAGAAAAAAAAAAAAAGAGTTGCTCAGAGAACTAATTCCTGGGTTTAATATTCCCTTAACACCAGATAGCAATAGAGGGAGCCATTTTACTGGACAAGTAACACAGAAAATTTCTGCAGCCCTACAGATAGACCAAAAGTGTCACTGTGCCTGTCACCTCCAATCCAGAGGGGCTGTAAAAAGGAAAATATCTGATTTGAAATCCAAATTAGCAAAGATTTGTGCAGAGACTGGCCTGAAATGTCTGGATGCATTACCTCTCCCATTGATGTTGTGGTGGGTTGACCCTGGCTGGATGCCAGGTGCCCACCAAAGCTGCTCTATCACTCCCCCTCCTTAGCTGGACAGGGGGGAGAAAATATAACAAAGGGCTTGTGGGTCAAGATAAGGACAGTTTAATAAAGTGAAAGCAAAGGTCGTGTGCGAAAGCAAAGGAAAACAAATGATGTTATTCTCTACTTCCCATCAGCAGGCGATGTCTGGCCACTTCCTGGGAAGCAGGGCTTCAGTACACGTAGTGGTTGCTCCAGAAGACAAAAATGTCCCCCTTCTGTCTCCCTTTACTTAGCTTTTATAGCTGAGCTGATGTCATATGGTATGGAATATCTGTTTGGTTAGTTTAGGTCAGCTGTCCTGGCTATGTCCCCTCCCAAGATCTTGCCCAGCCCCAGCCTGTCATTGAGGGGGGTGAAAATGTTGGAGAGACAGCCTTGATGCTGTGGGAGCACTGCTCAGCAGTAGCCAAAACACTGGTGTGTTATCAACACCTTTCTAGCTACCAATGCAGAGCACAGCACTACGAGGGCTGCTATGGGGAGAATTAACTCATCTCAGCCAGACCCAATACAACAGATGTATATGAGAATCATTGTGAATAAAAAATGTCATCTGTCACCTCATGAGATTTTAACTGGCAGACCCATGTGACTGTCTTACACAGCACCCTTAACTCTCATGCAGTCAAACTTAAAACTGACATAATTGTCTTCTAAAATATTGTCAGGTATTAATGAAATGTGTAAGGACTTTCCACACACAGCTGAAAGATGCTTCACCAGAACCTGCCACTGAAATCTGTCACTCCTTGAATCCAAGAGACTGGGTTTACATTAAGGTATACCAGTGAAATCATGCCCTTCAGTTGCACTGGAAGGGACCTTATCAGGTACTGGTAATTACTAATACTGCAATAAAGCGCAAGGGCTGTTCAACAGGATCTGTGCTTCCCAGTGTAAAAGGGTCACACCACCTTCAGACACAACAGAGTGTATCACCTGTCACAGCAGAGCTGAATGATCTGGATGAACTTCCTTTGATCAACTGTCAACAGAAGTACAATCTACATCCCTGCAAATAGACTTTGATGACCCTATTGTTAGCATTTGGACCTGTTGATTGTTTTTGAAAATTGTAGTTTTGTTTGCTCTGGGATTTTGTATTTGGGTTTACATTATTACTGGTCATATACTAACCTGTAAGAATTGTTATATGATAAGACCGTAATGAATGAAGGATTATGAGGAGTATGTGGCTCTAAGGCCCATAAGATACTGCCTATTAATTGGACTGCACATTAAGTTAATTTTTTTCCTGGCATTTCAATACATCCAGACCTCTTCTGGAATGATGGGCACGATTTATCCCAACATACCAAACAAAGTAGAAAATGCTCTGTGCAAAATCTACTTGTTATTTGTCAAAATGGCATTAGATTATGTGCTCCTTGTTCAATTGAAGATACACGTATACTGTTTAACACCACCTGCTGTACATATGCAAACCAAGATCAGAGAATAGAAACAGACGTACATAAAATGTGAGGTAAACTTCAGATACTGCATGAAATACCTAGAGAAAAAACCTTTTTGAGTGGTGGGGATGGCTCCCAGACATGGAAGGATGACTAGGAAAAACTGCTTAAGGCAGCATTGCAGTATATTGTGTTGGGATTATTAGTTTTGATGGTTGTGTATGCATTGGTTCAGTTGATCTTATGTTGTGGCAAATTGGTATGTAAAAGGATAGAACGAGGCATAACACAAGCAGAGACCAGAACAATGATTCTGAGTGTATTGGGGAATGGAGAAGAAGAAAAGGGAGAAGTGCTTGGATTCATGACTATAAATGATTATAAGGTCTAGATGCAAGAATGGATGATGGGACAGAATGGCCCATGTGGTGATCGATCCTGGGCTCCCAGGAGTCGTGACCAGGGTGCCTGCAGCCCTCCTACCATACTATGGACCTTTAAGAGAAAGATGGTGTGAGACTATAAGTCTCACAAAGTCTCATAGGCCTTTGCAGGCCTTATTAAGAAACATTTGCAGCTAATGGTCTTGTCAGTCAGTACAATTTCTTAAAAAAGTAGTGGATTATTTCTAAGAGGATATACTGTCTAGAGCCTCATCTGAAGGTGCATGAAAATAGGCTGTAAACAAATGAAGAAGGGAACAAAGGGAATAACCTGAAGTCAGGTGAAACAAATGTTTTTTAAAACAGATAAGAAGAAACATAAGGAGGAATTTGAAAAACTTGCAATGATGGATGTGCATGAGTAATACTGACTTGCTGTTTTGGGTTTGTGTGGCGGGGTTTTGGTAGCAGGGGAGGGGGGCTGCAGGGGTGGCTCCTGTGAGAAGCTGCTAGAAGCTTCCCCGGCTCCAAGTCGGACCCGCCTCTGGCCAAGGCTGACCCATCAGCGATGGTGGTAGCACCTCTGGGATAACATATTTAAGAAGGGGAACCAGTAGTGGGGGAGGAGATTGGAATGTGAGAGAAACACCTATGCAGATATGAAGGTCAGTGAAGAAGGAGGGGGAGGAGGTGTGCTGGAGGAGGTGATTCCCCTGCAGCCTGTGGTGAGATGTCAGGCTGTCCCCCTGCAGCCCATGAAGGTGAACGGTGGAGCAGATGCCCACCTTCAGCCCATGGAGGACCCCACGCCAGAGCAGTTGGATGCCCCTGAAGATGGCCGTGACTCCATGGGAAAGCCCGTGCTGGAGCAGTCTGTGACTGAAGATCGGCCCAAGGAAAGGACCCATGCCAGAGAAGTTCGTGAAGGACTGCAGCCCATGGGAGGGACTCACGTTGGAGAAGTTCATGAAGGACTGTCTCCTGTGGGAGGGACCCCATGCTGGAGCAGGGGAAGAGTGTGAGGAGTCCTGCCCTTGAAGAGTAAGGAGCGGCAGAGACAATGTGTGGCAAACTGACCCCAACCTCTATCCCCCGTCCCCCTGCGCCGCCGGGGGGAGGAGGTAGAGAAAAACCGGGAGTGGAGTTGTTGCAAATATTCTGATAAAGAAATCAAAATTTAATCAATCACATAGAAGAGTTAGGTTTGATTAAGAAGTAAAATTGTGAAGCATAATGTATAGGATTGTTAAGTTTGAAATGTAGCCATAGAAACTTTAGGAACTGTGTTATGTGTGACTATAGGAACCTTAATATTGTTGAAGTTTGAAATAGCTAACCATAGAAACCTCACCAGGAAGTTACTGGTTTTTCTATGTTTTGTTTTAAGAAACTAAGGAAACCGTCATGGACACCAGTTATGCTGCTTGGAAACCCCCTTACCCTTCCCATCTCGATCTGAGTATCGAAGATTCTAATCAGTAGAGCTAAGTGAAATTGACCAATGATTGTTTTTAAATAAGAATATTGATAAGGTTATATAATCAAAGGACCAATCATTATAAAGGTTAAATTTAAGAGCGAGCATAGTATGCATTTTTATGTAAAGAGCTTATGTAACAATGACCTGACAGAAAAAGTCTATAAAAACTGATGGATTTTGATACTAAGTTGGACATGCCTTTGGAGGAGCGATCCCCCATGTCCCCAGCGCTGCAATAAACGAAGTGCCTGCTTCTTAACTTCACATTGGTGTTAAGGAGTTTTATTCCAGATTTCGGTAACAGTTTTGGCAACCTAGGTGGGACCTTGTGAGTAAGACTGGATGAGATCAAATGTTGATCGAACTCTGGCCGGCACCGAGGTATTCTCGGGGAGAACCATCACCCTCAACTCACAAAGCTCCTCGCAACGTTCCCTGGAAAAAAGGTAAGGCACTTTTCTTCTTTGGAATTTGTTTGGATAGCCTGCCCGTAAGGCGTGGCGAAAGCTTCGCGAGGTTGAGGCTTGGAGGGTACCTGTTTGCATTGGAAGCCTAGGCATCTGCCCGTAAGTCATAAGCGAAAGCTATTGCTGGGTTGGACTTTGTGTATTTGGGACAATTGTCATTTGCATTTGTTTGGTATTTAATATTTGGTATTTGAATATATATAAGTATAATGGCATTAGCAAAATTGTTTAAGAGTAAGTGCAGGAAATATAACTGCTGATAAAAAGATACCAAAAACATCACCGTTGGGATGTTTATTGGCACATTGGGGTGAATTGCAGGAAAAATAGTCAACGAAGGGAACTTAGAGTTATAATACTATATTGCAATTAATGTTGTTTTGTAGGAGAGAGAGTAAACGGAGTGCCATATGTGGATTTGTTCTTTTTAAGTGAAAGTATCTGACAGGGACCGGAGGGGAGTCTCCCAGTAGAACCTCTGGTTACAGCTAAACCGGGAGAACAGAAAATTGAATTTTAGTTGACACTAGAGTCACCTTTTCAGTTTTAAATACCTTAGAGGGAGAGTTAAGTTCTGAAGAAATTGGTGGTGTTGGTGCAACAAATGAATGAGAAATTAGACCCTTCTTTAAATGTTTAGCAATGAAATTAGAAAAGCAATGGGTCACTCATCAGTTTCTGTATGTGCCAAATTCTCCTAAACCCCTGTTAGGGAGAGATCTACTTGAGAAATTGGAAGCAGAAATTAAATTTAAAAATGGTGAGATTAAAATTCTAATTCCAGAAACTAAACATATCGAAGCAGTGGCTTTGTTGTTACAGGACGGTCACCGAAAGCAGAGGATTATACCAGTCAAAGTAAATAATGCTGTAATTCCAATCATCTGGGCTGGGGAAGTTCCTGGTAAATCCAAAAGAGCAGAACCTGTGAGAATTGATTTAAAGCCAGGATCAAGTCTGGTAAGAATTAAACAATACCCCCTAAAACTGGAAAGTCGGAAAGGGTTAGTACCAATAATACAAAAATTTCTAAGGTATAAATTGTTAATAGAATGTGAATCCAAATATAACACCCCAATCTTGCCTGTTAAAAGGCTAATGAAAAAGATTACAGGTTAGTTTAAGACCTCAGAGCAATAAATCGAATAGTACAAGATATTCATCTGGTAGTAGCAAATCCTTATACTTTGTTAACAACCCTAACAGAGAAACAAGAATGGTTCACAATGTTAGACTTAAAAGATGCCTTTTTTTCTGTATTCCCTTGGATCCCAATAGTCAAGAACATTTTGCTTTTGAATGGGAAAATCCTGAGACTGGGAGAAAAACACAATATACATGGACAGTCTTGCCTCAAGGCTTTAAGAATAGTCTTACCATTTTTAGAAATCAATTGGCATGAGAATTAGAGATTTGGAAGAAAGAAAATAATCAAGAAATCTTGTTGCAATATGTGGATGATCTGTTAATTGCAGCTGAGATGGAAGAACAATGCACAAAGTTAACTATTAGCCTTTTGAACTTTTGGGGAATCAGTGGATATCGAGTGTCAAAAGAGTAAGCCCAAATAACCCAGAGAGAAGTAACTTATTTGGGCTTTAAAATCCTAAAAGGACAGGGACAATTAAGAACTGAAAGAGACAATTTGTCATCTCCCTGAACCTAAGACTCAAAAAATTAATTATGAGCATTTCTGGGAATGGTTGGGTGGTGTCACCTGTAGATTATAAATATATGGCTTGCTGGTCTGACCTTTATACGAGCAGCTCAAAACCTCAATGAATTGGACTGATGCTGAGTAAGCTACTTTCAAAGAATTGAAACAGGCTGTAATAGGGGCGCCAGCCCTAGGCCTGCCAGATCTCACAAAGACATTTGAACCTTTTACTCGTGAAAGAAGAAGTATAGCTCTGGGTATCCTGGCCCAATATTTAGGGCCAAGTTGGTGAGCTGTAGCCTGCTTCTCGAAGCAATTAGATAATGTGAGTCTGGGATAGCCTGGTTGTCTGAGAGCTGTCGCTGCAACTGTGCTACTCATCCAGGAAGCTCGTAAGTTCACCTGAGGACAAAGGATTACTGTGTATGTTTCCCATATGATAATTATTATGCTAAAACAGAAAGGGGAGCATTGGTTATCCCCTAGCAGAATGCTGAAATACCAAGTGGTGTTGCTGGAGCAAGATGATGTTTACTTAAAAACTACTACCATCATTAACCCTGCTGTGTTTTCAACAACTGATCAAGTTAAAGGAGAACTGGAACATGACTGCTTGCAGACAATTGAAGGAGTTTACTCCAGCTGACTGGATCTCTGAGATGTGCTACTAGAAGAAGCAGATTGGGAACTATATACCGACGGAAGCAGTTTCATCCATGAAGGAAAACGTCTATCAAGATATGCGATAACTACTACTGAGGAGGTCATTGAATCGCAAACTTCGCCTTCGATTATATCTGCCCAAAAAGCTGAATTGATAGCTCTTACTCAAGCACTGGAACTAAGTCAAGGAAAGCAAGTCAACATTCGGACAGACTCAAAGTACGCTTTTGGAGTAGTACATGCACATGGAGTGATATGGAGAGAAAGACGACTGTTATCTGCACAAGGAACCACCATTCAGCATGCAGAACAAATACTGAAATTGTTAGAAGCCATTCAAAAGCCAACAGCAGTCGCGATAATGCACTGTAAAGCACATCAGTCAGGTAGGACTGTCCCTGAAACAGGTAACCGATTGGCTGATAAAGCTGCTAAAGAGGCTGCAGAAAAAGGCATCCTAGCACTAGTTTCAGGGAAGAGTGTAAAATTGCCTAAAGAAACTCCAAATTATAATGAAAAAGATGAAGAATTAATTATTAAATTGCAGGCTAACAAAATGAAACACCGATAGGTCAAATAATAGTCCCACCCACAATAATGAGAAAACTTGCCCGAGCTGAACATAACAAAGTATATTGCGGAACAGAAACTAAAATATGACAAAGATTATTTAAACAATTATAAGCAGATGTGAAATTTATATATAAAATAATCCCCAAATCAGTAATAAGATTATCTTTGGAATTACTAAGCAAGGAAATTTTCCAGGAGAATATTAGCAAATTGATTTTACAGAATTACCTTGAAAAGAAGGATACTGATACATCCTAGTTTTAGTTGATATCTTTACTGGGTGGCCTGAGGCTTTCCCTTGTCGCACCAACAAAGCAAAAGAAGTAGTTAAAGTCTTGCTCAGAGAGATAATACCAAAATTTGGGGTCCCTGTAGGAATGTCATCTGACAATGGCCCTCATTTTATAGCAAAGATTATAAGACAAGTTGAGCAAAGTATTATCTATAGATTGGGACTATCACACCCCATATACACCACAAGCAAGTGGAAAAAATAGAGAGAATGAACTATACCCTTAAGCAACAGTTGAGTAATATTTGTCCAGAAACCTCACTCACATGGGTTAAAGCATTATCCATGGCTCTATTAAGAATCAGAGTATAGCCAGAAGAGAAAGAAAATTTAAATCATTATGAAATGTTATATAAAAGACCATATCAAGAGTCCTATGTTCTGAATACCTTGAGTGCCTTTGGAGATATGTCTTTAAAGGATGTTATGATTTCTTTAAGAAATACTTTTCAAGAACTTCATCAGTATGTCTCCACAGATGGACCTTTAGAATTGGACATAGCAGTGCATCTCTTCCGACCAGGAGACTGGGTATATATAAAATCACTGAGAAGTGGAAAGGACCGTATCAAGTCATTTTAACAACACATATAGCAGTAAAGGTCTGGGAAAAGGACCTTGGCTTTGTTATTCAAGAATAAAGAAAGCACCAACAGGGAATTGGAAGTATAAAGAAACTGGACCTTTGAAATTGAAAATCTATAAATAAGTTCCATGTTATCTACTTGGGAAGACAATTGTGTAAAGCTTATAATATTGGGGTTGCTATTAGGAATATTGTCAGGGGCAGTAATCTTTTTGTGTTACAGGTTTTAAGTATTTTTTTTAAGGGGTTCTAAACATAAGATAAACAAAATGAAACAATTACTGTTAGAGTTACTAATCTTGATATTAATTGCCTTTGTAATTTTGATTTTAAAAAAAAATCTAGTTTAGTAATTGATTCAAAGTTTTGTAAAGATACAAAATTTAACCTCAATAACAGCCTGCCTTCTGATTTCAAAGTGTCGTGGTTTAACCCCAGCCAGCAACTAAGCACCACACAGCTGCTCACTCACTCCCCCCACACCCAGTGGGATGGGGGAGAAAATCGGGAAAAGAAGTAAAACTCGTGGGTTGAGATAAGAACGGTTTAATAGAACAGAAAAGAAGAAACTAATAATGATAATGATAACACTAATAAAATGACAACAGTACTAATAAAAGGATTGGAATATACAAGTGATGCATAATGCAATTGCTCACCACCCGCCAATCGACACCCAGCTAGTCCCCGAGCGGCAATTCCCCCCGCCCCCCACTCCCCCCAGTTTATATACTAGATGTGACGTCACATGGTATGGAATACCCCTTTGGCCACTTTGGGTCAGCTGCCCTGGCTGTGTCCCCTCCCAGCTTCTTGTGCCCCTCCAGCTTTCTTGCTGGCTGGGCATGAGAAGCTGAAAAATCCTTGAATTTAATCTAAACACTACTTAGCAACAACTGAAAACATCAGTGTTATGAACATTCTTCGCATACTGAACTCAAAACATAGCACTGTACCAGCTACTAGGAAGACAATTAACTCTATCCCAGCTGAAACCAGGACACAAAGTCAGCCGAAAATCCAATTCCATGGAGAATATTGACATTGAATCTAACCAAAACTTGAGAAAAGATGTAGAACAATGAGAATCATTTTAGCAAATTAAATTGGATGGATTTAAAAGGCAATTATTTTTTTTAAATTTGAAAGAAGGAATTATAGCATTTTGAATTATAACATTACCAAACCATCCACCTCATGGGCAAAAGAATTAATTTATCACCCTTCAGGAGAAACTTGTACAAACACCCCTTGGGGCTGCCAATTGCCAAAACCATGGAGACAAGTGCAAAGAGGAACTTGGGAACATATTCAAAATATAAAATTATGTTTAGAATTTACTGGAGTTGCAGGGTCCTTGTTAGATCCACCCAGAGCCAGGACCATCTATGGAAATTTAGATTGGTTTAGACAAACAGAGAAAAATCATGCATCCTAAATGGAACTGTATGAAAGTTTATACCTGTAACTCTTCTGTAACCCAAAAATCCAAAGACTTTATCTAGTAGCTAAAGCTCTAAGATGGGGATGTATTTGTAGAAATTATAATAATATTTTAAATTATATTTGGCCCCCTTTTAATAATGGAAAAAATTTAACTTGAAATTGACTGTATTAAAGGACAGGTGAAAAGTTTAAAGTTAACTGTTTGGGTGAATAGTGATGATATATGATCCACTCACCTTTTTATGAAGGACAAAACCAAATAATAGACTTTAGACTTAATAACTCCATCCTCTCTCTGGAAGAAATCTCCCTTGTGGCCTCAATGGTGGAATTGGGTAAATCGAAAAGATGATACCTGGCAATTGCCAAGTATTAGAACTAAAATAAGATGGGTATTAAAATCTATATTTTTGCCACAGTTAACAACTCTTCAAAATAAGATGACTCTTCACAATCATTTATTCCATGTAGAAACATTAGCTAATGTTATTTAAAGTGGGTTAAATAAACTCAATGTATAAATATAAGCTATTAGTAAAATGACATTGTAAAATTGATTAACTTTAGACTTCTTATTATTATTATTATTATTAAAACATGGAGTATGTAGATACATTAGACTTTTAAATTATTTATGTTATATCTACATACCAAATGTGACAGATGATCTAAATCATCAGATAGACAGAATAAAACATGTAGCTCAAACCAGTAGAGAATTAAGATCAAACATAGAAAGTTTTTAACTAAACAAAATATTTTAAAACTTTTGATTTTCTCTGACTGGATGGTTGACTGAGCTTTTATAAAATATGATTTTGATAGTTATGATCATTGTTATAATCTGTGTCACTTTTGGCTGTTTTAAATGAACTGTGACATAATCCCTGTTCATGTGAGACTACTAAAAATTAGTAGCCTCAAACAGAAAAGATGAAAGTATTGAAATGATTTTCAAAACTTTCAAAGGGGGGAAATGTTGCAAATATTCTGGTAAATTAATCAAAATTTAATCACATAAAAGAGTTTGGTTTGATTAATAAGCAGAAAATTGTGAAGCATAGGTATGGGAGTGTTAAGTTTGAAATGTAGTCATAGGAATTTAGGAACTTTAGAAAATGTACTATGTGTAACCATAAGAATTCAAGTATTGTCTAAAATCAGTTAACCACAGAAACTTTGACAAAGATTTGTTGGTTTGTAGTGTTTTGTTTTAGGAAACTAAGGAAACTGTTATGGACACCAGTTTGCTGCTTGGAAACCCCTTACCCTTCCCACCTCGATCTAATTATTGAGGATTCCAATCAGTAGAGTTAAGTGAGATTAACCAATGATTGTTTTAACATAAGAATATTAATAAGATGGTGTGACTGAAGGACCAATTATTAGAAAGGTTAAATTTAAGAATAGACATAGTATGCATTTTTATGTAAACTAATATAGATGATGGTGAGAATCATACTGCGCAGAATCACCTAAGAGAGGTCAAGAAGTGGACAAGTGCGGAAGACTATGGAAGACCACCAGAGGGCTTCTGAGGACCACCAGAGACCTTCACTGCGCCTGCGTGAAGAGACATTTACATATGCTAATGATTTATCGGAAAGTTAATGATTATGTATGACATTTTCTAGAAATTTAGTGAATATGTATAACAGGTGTGTATTTAACCTGCATAGTTAAACCAGACAGGTGCACACGATAGGTGGAGCGATCCCCCATGTGCCCAGCGCTGCAATAAAGGAGTGCCTGCTTCTTAACTTCTCATTGCTGTTAAGGAGTTTTATTCCGGATTTCGGTAACATCAGCAACCTATTCCAAAGGGTGCAATGTGCCTTCATTTTTTTTTCTGAAGCCACTTATGCTTATGGTGTTCAGGATCATGCAAGGTTTGCACCCTAAGGCAGAATGTGGATAAACTTAATTCAGATGTTGAATTAGAAATAAGAAACTAGATATAATGATCCCCAAAAGCCAGACAGAAATTGGAAATTCCAAATCAGATTGCGTCAGTCACAGTCAGAACAACCAGGAATTTCAAGTAATTGAGTATTGTGTCCGGTTCTGGGCCTCCCAGTACAAGAGAGATATGGACATACTGGAGAGAGTCCAGAACAGGGCCACAAAGATGATTAAAGGACTGGAGCATCTCTCCTATGAGGAAAGGCTGAGAGATCTGACACTGTTTAGCCTAAAAAGAGACTCAGGGTGTAGTCCCAAAACGGGGTTCTGCAAAGAGCAGATAACACACAGAGCCGAGATATTTTTTTATTTCATGTCTGCGCAGAGACATGTGCTAGGTGGTGACTCCACAAATCTAGCACACCTTGGTTAACATGCAGAAAACATTTATACATTCCGAGCAACAGTTATCAGTACTTTTGCAGTTTTGCTTAGTCACCCTTGCTCCTATTGGTTCTCCCAACCCTCGTCTCCACTTAAAGTCACAGTGTCCTCCTTTTTTACTGCACATGTTCAGTGAGGAAGGGGCACAGTTTCCCCTATGAAAGGGCAGGCTTTTTACTCTGTTAATTAGGATAGTTCACTCAAAGTTCAATTAGCTCTTTGATTTTATCAGTAGTAGAGTTTCCCTTATGCTTATCTGGGTACTCCCTTCTCTCAGGGTGTGCCTTGTTAACTCCTTACAGGGGTTAAGTAGCATCCTTTGTTTTATTTCTCGCATATCTCCAACATTAGTAGTAGTGGAACATTGTGCTCCCCTACCTGCCATATTCCTGCTTTGTCAAGTTGAGCTCCCGTAGTTTTCCATTAGAGATTTTTGTAAATTTGTGGTAATTGGATGGAGGATGGATTTTCAATATCTTATGCAGTCAATTGTGAAGTTGGGGTCAAGGGTTGTCTTGCTGTGGCTTTGACAGCTGCATCAGCAAGAGCATTACCTCTGGCATGTGGTAAGGTGGGTTTGAGGAGAGCTGGTTGATGTATTACAGCTATTTCTTTAGGTTGCAGTGAGACAAGGGGAGTCAAAAGAATCTCAGTAGATATAATAAAGGGGGATGAAAGATGATGTTTAGCGCTTACATTGTTGAAATTAGCTGAGGCAGAGACAGTCCTTGATAAGAAGAGCTGGCCCCAAGAACCAGCCAATGAGGCAGAGACAGTTCCTGATAAGAAGCAGGAGCTGGCCCCAAGAGCCAGCTAAGACTGGTCTTGCGGCTTGGGTGAATACCAAGAAACCACTGAGCCTGCGCAAGAAAAGAGGTTACTAGCAGTGACGAAGAGGAGTCATCTATCTTCATCTCTGCGACCACCAGACAACCACCATAAGGAGGCACTGCGCAAGCGCAGTTGAGAGGAGACTATGGAAATGACTTCTTGGAGCTAATTTTAATATGAAGCGGGGATAGGTCATGCATATGTATAGGCGTATTGTGACTATGTAACACTTGACTGTATAAACTTGAAGCGAACTGCCGAGTCGGGCGCGCACGACTTTGGTGGGACTACCCCCCGTGCTGCCCAGCACTGAATGAACATACCTACTTTACAATCTCACTGATTGTGGAGTCTGTTTCCGCACGTCAGTATGGCGAGCCAGCCAGGAGACTCTCTGCTCGGCTGCGGGACCGACTGCGGAGCGGACGCCCCTCGGCGCACCCCGAGCACTTTCCTCGGAGGAGCCTCCACTGCCAGCCGCTCACCGCGGGAGCAGACAACGACCTCCTGAAGCCGCGGACCAAACAGTATGTTTCACAAAGGGAACCTGTAAAAGTACAGGCCGGGGCAGCTGGTAAATTGCACAAAGATGTCTGGCGTGCAGCATAGTCCCCGTATGGGAGGAGGGTACCCTGTATGGTAACAAGGGGGGGATTTGCTGACCGATAGAGCGGCCGCTAGCCATCTTGGGGGTAGATCGAGCAAATCCGGGGTGACTGCTGCATCCCAGTATCGGGAGCCAGGACGGACCTGTCGATGGCTGGTATATAAGAGGCAGGAGAAGGGTAAGCGGACCCCCTCGCAATTGCGCTTGGTACATTTTTTGGGTAAGCGGACCCCCTCGCAATTGTGCTTGGTACATTTTTGCAGCTGCTGAAAGGTTGTCAACTGGAGCAATGATTGTATGATGTGAATGTTTGGAAATTTTATGTTAAAGATTTTGTGTGGGTGTGTGGAAATGATATGTTGAAATTTATAGGTGTATGTATGTTTGTTAATGTGTGAATGTCTTTACGTCTTAATAGGGGTGATTCCCTGCTTTGTATGTGGGCTTGCAACTAGACTGTATAATAATTGGCATCTGGCTTGGGTTTTGTTGAAGTGTAAATCTTGTGGGAGAAGGTGGTACTGTACATCTAGCAGACGGAAACCAGACTGCCTTGAGTGTTTTCCCAAATTCCACACTTTTATGATTGGGAAAGAGCTCATCAAGAATTCAAAATAGTGAAATTGATGTGTGTAAGGGAAAATTTAATCCCGGAAATTTGGGACGTGTGGGAGGAAAACTGGGGGAAGACTATAAAGAAGTGTAAGAAATGATTTGCATGGAAGCTTATTAGAGGAGAAACCAAAATCAAACTTAAGAATAATTAGGAGGAGTATTAAAATGGGAAACAATCAAGGAGGAGTATTGAGGAAGAGTCCTCTGGGTTGTGTAATTGCCCACTGGAAAGATATTGTTGGGACCGGAGGTACGGAAGATAAAAAGAACCTTATTAAATATTGCAATCAATGGTGTCCGTTGTATGAGTTAGAAGGTGATGCTAAGTGGCCACTTGATGGGTCAATAGGTTATAATACTCTATTACAACTAATGCTGTTTTTAAGGAGAGAAGGAAAATGGGATGAGGTTTCGTATGCAGACATGTTTTTCACCCTCCAAAATCATCCGGAGTGGCAAAGGGACTGTGGAATGGTACCCCCACAGGACCCCATGGTGCTTGCACTTGAGCGAGAGAACAACAAGGAGCTTAGAGGTAAACTGAGGCAGTGCTGTTCGGCATGTAGTATTGGACAAAGATGTACTAAGGCAAATAAAATCCATCAGGTACCAGAACAAGATCTAACTGACTTGTTTAAGCCTCCCCCTCGACCACAGGAACAGGATGCAGACTCAGACAGAACTCTGACCCCCCCCCCTGGATAGCAAAGTACCCTTTTCTACTGCTGACCTAGGGGAATGGAAAAAGGTTGCA
>NC_054457.1:2768738-2839192 GCF_900496995.4 Aquila chrysaetos chrysaetos | reverse complement strand
CGCTAGGCAATGGGACATGGAAGCATTGGGATACAAATTTAGCAGAAGCCACTTGGCTAGTTAACACCAGAGATCTGCTAACCGTCCTGGTCCTGCCCAAACAAAACCCCTACATACTGTGGGAGGAGATAAGGTCCCCGTAGTGCACATGGGGAAGTGGGCTGGGGAAGGCAGTGTGGATTTCTCCTCCCATGGGAAAGGCAAACCCATTCGTGGGATTGTCCTTTGCTCAGGGACCTGGTGTGTACTTGGTGGGTAATGCGGAAGGATGGGGAGACCCAGTGTGTGCCTCAAGGACATTTAACCTTGGGGGAAACAATAATCTGTGATGTGAGTTGTATGTTGTAGGAAGTACTGTAGCAGGAATGACCTGACCTGCAGAGGAGCGAACTTCGCAAGGAACCAGACAAGTGCATCGGTGACCCAACCCAAGCCGGTGTTGGTGCCCAACGATCGAACATACTGCTTCTCCCTGTCCTGACCACTCATCTTGACGGATGGGGCCCAAGTCATAACCTGTGTGTGAACATCTGGAGGAGTGGAAGAAGGCCCATGGAATATCTATCTCTTAAAGGACAGGGGATAGTAATTAATAAGAATGTATAAATCTGTATGTTGGGTATAGAAGTGGTTTAAAGCATGTAGTTTCAGTTGTAAGTGTTGGTAAGAAGGGATTTCAGTAATGAGAATTAAATACAATGGCGTGGTTAGAAGATATCTGTATTAAATTATGTGGGACCTGAGCATGACGCAAATGGTATGGAATAAGGGGTGGAGATTGTATTGGGTCTGGCTGAGATGGGGTTAATACTCCCCATAGCAGCCCTCATAGAGCTGTGCTCTGCATCAGTAGCTAGAAAGGTGTTGATAACACACCAGTGTTTTGGCTACTGCTGAGCAGCGCTGGCACAGCACCAAGGCTGTCTCTCCAACATTTTTTGCCCCCCCTCAACGGCAGGCTGGGGCTGAGCAAGATCTGGGAGGGGACATAACCAGGACAGCTGACCTAAACTAACCAAACAGATATTCCATACCATATGTCGTCAGCTCAGATATAAAAGCCTAAGTAAAGGGAGACGGAAGGGGGGCATTTTTGTCTTCTGGAGCAACCACCACGCGTACTGAAGCCCTGCTTCCCAGGAAGTGGCTAGACATCACCTGCTGATGGGAAGCAGAGAATAACATCATGTTTTTTCTTTGCTGTCGCACGCGACCTTTGCTTTCACTTTATTAAACTGTCCTTATCTTGACCCACGAGCCTTTTGTTATATTTTCTCTCCCCCTGTCCAGCTGAGAAGGGGGAGTGATAGAGCGGCTTTGGTGGGCACCCTGGCACCCAGCCAGGGTCAACCCCACCACAAACATATATTTGCATATATAACTTTTTAAAGATACTTAAACCCTACACTCTATCAGTATCTATAAACTGATGCTTGTTTTATTCTCGGGGAGACCCATTAATGCTATTACTTGAAGCAAATAACACTAATTGAAAATCGTGAATGCTTTGCTTACATGCCAGTTTTAAAAAGCCTGTGCATTTCTGTTACAGGTCTTTTCAGCACTGTCCTGGATAATTTAAGCTGCAACATCTCCTGCTCAGCACTATGCTTGCTTGCTGTCCTGGTTTCAGCTGGGATAGAGTTAATTGTCTTCCTAGTAGCTGGTACAGCGCTATGTTTTTGGGTTAGGTATGAGAAGAATGTTGATAACACTGATGTTTTCAGTTGTTGCTAAGTAATGTTCAGTCTAAAGTCAAGGATTTTTCAGCTTCTCATGCCCAGCCAGCGAGAAAGCTGGAAGGGCACAAGAAGTTGGGAGGGGACACAGCCAGGGCAGCTGACCCAAACTGGCCTAACGAGGAATATTCCATACCATGTGACGTCACATCTAGTATATAAACTGGGGGGAGTGGGGGCGGGGGGCATCGCTGCTCGGGGACTAGCTGGGCGTCGATCGGCGGGTGGTGAGCAATTGCACTGCTGCATCATTTGTACGTTCCAATCCTTTTATTATTACTGTCGTCATTTTATTAGTGTTATCCATTATCATTATTAGTTTCTTCTTTTCTGTCTATTAAACCGTTCTTATCTCAACCTCACGAGTTTTACTTCTTTTCCCGATTTTCTCCCCCATCCCACTGGGTGGGGGGGGAGTGAGTGAGCGGCTGCGTGGTGCTTAGTTGCTGGCTGGGGTTAAACCACGACACTTGCTTGCTTGCTTGCTTTCTATATTATGCAATACAATGCATGCATATAAAAATGTGGCTAGGAGGAAAATATGTATCACATGTATACATATCCATATATGACTTCTATGTAACAGAAAAATTGGTTATGTTTAAGGAGTCAAAAATTACCATTTATAAAAAAGCGCATTAACTTTCAAAACAAACGCTGTGTATTTCTGCAGCGTACTTTTGGTTTCTAAATATTTTACTTCAAAATTTCAAGATGTGTGGGTAAAAGAACTAGGTTTCAGTGCTACAGTACATTTCCTATTTCAGAAGAGCAAGAAAGTGTGTTTCAACATCTGCCAGTTATTGTACAAAGCTATTTTTATGTCTGTTTCAAATACACTGAGTGATGTGATCCTTTTGGTGTTGTCTCATAATTGCTAGGGATGCTTAATGCAGCAATTAGATGTGCTTTATGCTGGATTTCACCTACTCATCCTTTTTTCTAATACTGCTATTAAGATGTCACCCATGGAACAACAAAAGAGATTTAGCCCTAATTTTTTGCTTTCTCACTTTCTTTCTTTATAATCAGTTGTACTGTTATTCTTTCATTATCTGTTGAAAAAAGGTATTCCAGTATTTATTGCAAATAAACACTCGATAGAAAACAACATCAGGATATATTTGTTATAATATGTTGTGTTTGCATCCACGTATTCTTACCTATAGTGTCCCTTTCAGTCACAGACTTTGTTTCCAGATGAAGATCAATGTCTTTTGGAATGGTTAGGGGCTTGTTTTCAATATGACCATTATATTTTCTGTTAAAAAAAAGTAAATAAATAAATACACACAGATACAACAAAACTAACTTGTTCATTATATAATAGCATTTCAGATTTAAGGTAGTATGCAGACCATTTTTTCCCCCACGTACAAACATTTTCATCTAGCTAGGTAAAAGCATTAATTCAAGTTCAATAAGCACATACCTGAGAAACAACCAGGTATGTCAATAATTATTAGCTTTACTTTGCAAGCCTCTGAAATACTACTGTGGTTACACATATAGGTCTAAATGTCATCTATATGTTATGTCCTGAGTACGTATTAGGACAGGATCTGGTGGGCACCCATCTACTCCAACACACCGTTTTCCTCTGAAAGGAAGCTTCACTGTTCAGACAGGAAGGAAGCTCTAGGGCATGTTATGAAAAATTCACTTTCCTAACTATTATATCAATCAGTCTTTATAGTATGACAGTGTATTAACTTTGTTAATATACTATTAGCTCACATTATACACTGTGATGTAATGAGGTAGCGGAATGTTTACTGGAGACTTTGGTATCGTTCATGCTTAAGTAAAACAAACTAAAGGACAGCCTGGCCCTGGAAATAAGGACTTTGCTTCTTGGAAGCTTAGAGCTGTCCATGAAGGATAAAGGATACCCCTGGACAACCAAGATAACGCCAGCATCCTAGCCCTCTGACACATCTTTGAAACCCCTCCCAACGTCGTCTGGCATCATAGATTAAGTAACTATAGCAAGACTGACTCCAGGGACGTCTGGATCAATAGACAAGCAGCAAGAAATGCTGCAGAAATATAGTTGCTTTTGCAAAGTTTTCCTATGATTAGCAATCGGTAGTGTGGGTGTTAGTGATTAGTCAAATCGTGTTGTACCTGAATGTTTGAAGGATATAAGAACCCCGTGTAAAACCTCATCCAGGGTGCCCCAATTTGGCTGGGACACTTCATGCGCATGAATATTTACCCTTATAATTCGATACTTTGCGTCCTAGCCTCTCTCCTCGGTTGGCACGGGCCAGTTACGAATTTTTGTGACAGGTGTTCCAACTGGTTCCCCCCAGCCTTAACAGTTTTATTGATATGACTACAGGTACAGTGCAGAACATATCCACCCTGCCATAGAATACACTGAAGAAAATCAAAGCTAATTTGAGACTTTTCAGTTGAGGTCTAGGCCAGTAGACTAAAAGACAGCAGTGTTAAAGTCTTTGGATTGAAAGTAAGTGAATGAGTAAGACATACTTGGGAGTGTTAATTTATTGATCATTCACTGGAAATAACAAGCATAATCGATCTCAGAAGATAACCAAAGTTGTTTAGGAAAAAATAAATATCAAATTTTCAAACTAGCATTGGGTCCTTTTGTCACAATAGGGTGCTTAGCAAGTATGTCACCAGAGCTGGACTAACCTAGATCCTCGAAAGATCTATCCTACTAGCCATCAAGCAAAGACAAATTTAAGATAGTTTTCCAATCTAAAGGGAAACATGTAAAAATACCATACTTAGTTCATATCCTGCTTATGAAAATAAGCCCCCCCAAAATGTATCACTTTATTAGTAATCCTAGAAAACTAATACAATTTAAAAAGTAATAACCCAGCATGCTCTCTTTGGGCAAAGCAAAGTTAAGCTGGGCAGAGAAAGTTAAGTACATCGTGATGCAGAGGCAGGGTTCAAACCTGCGTTCCAGGTTTTAACCGCTCCCGCACAGCATGACAGCAATGTACAGAAGCTTCATAAAGAATCACACAAAGATCCCATTTACTCCTATCATACTAGGTGGCTACTTGCTTATACAAAGGGAAAGAATAAGGCAAGCAAAGGTTGATCCTTGCACTGCTAAACCCTTCCTGGCTTCCAGCATTAAGCAACTTGGGGATACCTGAGCCAGGGACTGCAACCTCTGAAACCATCATTTTTTAATAAGTGACATGAATTTGTTGAATACCTTTCTGAACCAGCCCTGAAATCTGTTGACCTTCAAGGTATCTTGTAGCAGCAAGTTCCACAAGTTGTGTCCCAAATTAAAAAGTGCTTAAACCTACTCTAATTTAATTCAGCATCTCCTTGTATAACATGGCAGCAAGTTTATTACTCCCTATCCACCTTCTTGCAAAGTGGATACATACCTCTAGCAAAACTGTCCCTCAATCAGTTCCTAGACTAGTAAATCTTAGCCTACTCCTCCTTATGTGGAAGCCTTACTTCTAGTCATCATTGTTGGCCTTTTTTAGTTCTACTAAATAGTCTTTGAAATACGGTACAAACAAAAGTACGTCTTAGAATATAGAATATGAAGTTAGATTATGTTTTCCAATTGGGATAATGCTTTTCCTGGTGATCCCGCGAAGGCCAGCTTGCTTTTGTTCCGTTCCGGTTTTTTAACCCCCTGCTCAGTCTGCGCCAGAGGGGGCAGAGCGTGGCAGAATACACCGCAGATTTCCTGCGCATGTCGTCGGAGCTGAATTGGGGGGGGGTGACCTTTTGTTACCCCTCTATATTCATGGCCTGGCCGGCGATGTTCGTATAGAGGTAGCCCGAAAGGCCGGCGCCGGAAGATTTTGGCAGGTTGCCACTAAACGTGGCTTCTGAAGCGGAGCAGCTTTTGCGCTTGCCTGGTTCTGCTCCGGTTTCGGGCCCCCGCTCCCTCCCGGCTTCCCCCCCCCGCTTGGCGGGGAGGCAGACGCCATGCTGGCGGTGCCGGGGGTGGGGCCCGTGTGGCCGGGACGGGAGCTCGGAAACGCGGTGGCTCCTCCCCGAGTCCGCCCTGCCCGCCTCCGCCCTGCTGCTCGCGGCGGGGTGGAACCCATTGCAAATCGGGGCAGGGTTTGCCCAGTCCCCCTCTCCCCCTGCTGAGGACTCTGCCGAGGAGACGTTGATTTGGCTACCTTGGGAACAGTTTGGGGATTTTCCCCGTTTTCCGAATTGTCCCTTTCAGCGCCCGGTATTGTGGGGTCGAGAAACAGCTCCGGCCAGCGCGAGAAGGCAGGTCGCCGCCGGTGTAGATGGGGCGAGCCCAGGTGCCCCGCTCCTCACGGTGTCGGTCTCGCTTCCGCTCCCGGACGGCAGAGCGGTCGCTGCTGAGGCCCTGGTGGACTCTGGCTCTTGTAGGAATATGATTTCTGCAGAGTCTGTAAAAAAGGCTCGTGCGCCAATAGAGCGCCTATCTGTCCCTTGCCCTATTTTTGCTACTGACGGGAAAACCCGCCGGCGGTGGTCCCACTGAGTGGCAGACCCCGCTCTTGCAGCTCTCCGTCGCCCCAGGAATGTTGGGAGTTTGTTTCTTTTTCTGTCCCCTCTATGCCCCTTTTATCCAATCATCCTGGCACGCCTTGGTTAGTCCGGCACGATCCGGTGGTCGGTTGGGCACAGAGATGAATTTACCTTCCTGTGGGTGAAGTGCGGGAGGTGCTGCTGCCTCCCGCCGCAGCCGGCGGGGTACAGCGCTCTCCCCCGGCGCCGGTGGCGGTGCTGGCCAGGGTTCCGAGCAGGCCCTAGTGCCCGCCGGGTGTCCTGTGCCGGCAGCGCCAACTCCCCCGAAACCACCTGCTGGCCTGTTGGGGGCGCTGCCGCCAGAATGTAGGGACTTTTTGGACGTTTTTGAGCAAAAGCGAGCAGAGACCTTAACCATCACCCCCACCACCCCCCCATCGGGTGTACGATTGTTCCATCGAGCTGTTCCCAGACGCTCCTCTCCCTTCGGGCCATATCTGCCCTCTGTCACAGCCAGAGATGGTGGCCTTGAAGGCTTATACTGAGGATGGTTTAGACTGGGGTTTTATTCAATACTCCACTTCCCTCCCCTTGGTGCCACTATAATTTTTGTAAAGAAGGATGGAAGCTGAGGCCACGTGTGGAGTATCAGGGATTGAATGATATTGCCATCAAGAACCCAGTACCCCCCCTGCCCCTCATTCCTGAGTTGTTGGAGCATTTACAGAGGGCATGCTGGTTTACTTAAGTGGCTTATAATCTTTTTTTGTGTTCATCAGGGCAACGAGTGGAAAACGGCCTTTGTTCACACGTATGGCCATTTTGAGTATGGTGTGGATAGCTTTTGGGCCTGTGTAAAAGCCCTGAAAGGTAGCAGGGGCGTGTCACAACATTTTCTGTGACTTGTTGGACAATTATGTCATTGCACATCTGCATGACATTTTAGTTTACTCGAGGACGTGGGAGGAACATGTATGTTCATGTTCGAGAGGTTCTCTCCCGCCTTTGGCGTCACTGCCTTTATGCAAAGCTGGAGAAGTTATGCCTTCCTCCAACAGCATATAGACTTCTTGGGTTACTCAATTGCCTCCGAGGGCGTGAGCATGGACATGAAAAAGATTGATGCCTTTCTTTGTTGGCAGTCTCCCTTGACAGTGTGTGGTGTGCAGTGCTTTTTGTGCTTTGCTAATTTTTATCAGTGTTTTACTTGGAATTTTGCTCAAAAGGTTGCTCCGCTCACAGCACTGGCTCATAAGGGTGTCCCTTTTCAGTGGACACATGAGGTTCAGGGGGTCTTTGATGACTTGAAGCAGGCATTTACGACGGTCCCCGGTTTTGGCCCACACGGATACCAGTCATCCTTTTGTGTTGGAGGCAGATGCTTATGCCCATGCCATCCAGGGCAGTACTTTCTCAGCGTGGTTCACTGGATGGACAGCTTCATCCTTGTGTCTATTTCTCCTGCCAGTTGACTGCCGCAGAGCGGAATTACGATGCCTGGGATGAAGAGTTGTTGGCCATCGGGGAGGCGTGTGCTGAATGGAGGCACCTTCTTGTGGGTCCTGCTGAGCCCCCTTGGTTCTGACTGACCATCGAAATCCGGAATATTTTAGGAATCTGAAGTGCCTCTCTCCCAGTTGGCTTGTTGGGCAACTTTTTGCTCTCGGTTTCCATTTACTGTCACCTACAGGTTGGGTAAACAGAATGGCAGGGCAGATGCCCTGTCACGTCAGGAAGCCTCAGCAGGAGATGCTGAGGCAGATCTGCTCCCCTGTCATTTTTTTTCCCTCTGAAAAATTTTTTTGTGGCTGTGCCAGCCAATACCTTGGTTTCTGTGCATCGGGGGTGATGGCTGGTGGTCCTTTGGCCATGCAGTTTTGGGCAGGGGATACTTCACAGAATTCTGCAGGAGAAGGATGGTTGTCTGTATCGCGATGAGTGGCTGTATATCCCTGCCGACCCGCTGCGCACACAAGGTCCTTCAGCGCTGTCATGACACACTGACAGCGGGGCACGGTGGTCATCAGAAGACTGCATCAAGTCACACAGAGCTACTGGTGGCCTATGGTGCACGCTGATGTTGCAAGCTACGTTCAGGCTCACGATGACCATGCCAGGGCCAAGAGACTGATGTAGAGGCTACGGGAACTATTACAACCCTTACAAACTCCTGAGCGGCCATGGCAAATTATTTCAATGGATTTTATTGTGGACTTGCCTGTGTCTCAGGGGCATACAGCGAGCGGTGCTTGTGGTGGTGGACTTGTTTACAAAGGTAGCTATTTTTGTTCCGCTAAAGAGGCTGCCCACGGCCCCTCAGACTGCACACTTGGTTTTGCAGCTATTTGCTTCACTGTCATGGTCTGCCAGATAGCGTGGTGATGGATGAAGGGGCCCAGTTTACTGCCCAGTTCTTGAGGCAGCTTATGGGCTTGCTGAGGGTCCAGCTCCATCTTTCCACCCTTTATCACCCACAGTCTAATGGTCAGATGGAGCAGGTAAACCAGATCCTGGAGCAGTATCTCCACTTATATTAATTAACATCAAGATGACTGGGTCTCTCTGTTACCGTTGGCAGAATTTGCACATAACAGCAGTGTCCACTCTTCCACGCAGCAGACCCCTTTTTATGCACAGTACAGTTTTCATCCCCGTGACCACCCAGCTACTCCAGTGGCTGTCCAGGGATTTTCTCCTGAGGGCTCCCTTGAGCGGTTGCAGTATACGCATTTGTTTCTTCAAGAGCAGCTGGGAAAAGCAAAGGCTGCTTACAAAGACTATGCAGATAGTCATCGGTGACCAGCGCCGGGCTTTGTGGTTGGGGACTATGTTTGGTTGTCCGGTGAACATGTTTGTTCTGTGCATCCTTCTTCTAAGTTGGACCACCGTTACCTGGGCCTGTATAAAATCTGGTTGCATTTTGTCTGCACCTTCTATGTGCTCTCAATGTTCACCCATTGTTCACGTCTCCCTGTTAAAACCTGTTCACCCAGATCCCTTCCAGTGGCAACCTCTACCTCCATCTCCAGTTATGGTGCAGGGCCAGAGGGAATATCGTGTCTGGGCTATTTTGGATTCCAGGATATCCTGGGGTACCCTGCAGTATTTGATTGATTGGGTGGGTCATGGCCCAGAGGTTCCTGGGCACCCGTTATCCTGCTAAGTTTGGTCCACTAGAGGATGTGGGGGCACACCCTGGGTGAAGGGGGGAGATAGATAGCGTCGGGGTTACATAGGTATCCGTTCAAATGAGATGATCTTCTGCAAATATTAAGTCTTCAGCTGCCATTGTTGTGTTATCAGGAGAACTAATAAAACCGGCTAGCAGGCAGAGCTCAGCCCCTCCAAGCTACTGCCTGCAAGAGCCTTTGAATCTTATGTCTCTGTCTCTTGTCTTGGGCCTGCCCTGACAAGCAGCTTCTTCGGAGAACAGAGGTATATCCACTGACTGAAAATTAAGGTTATTATACATCCTATTGTTACAATAGCAAAGTAAAGAAAGCAGCATTTAAGTCTCCACATTACCATCCTGATTCCCTCTGAAGTTTCATATCCATCTGTCAATAAAATTTACCTTATTACAAACAACTACATACACGTATTAAAACTGTATTTTCTTGGTTAGATATTAATGTACTATGATAAATACACCAATCATAATAATTAAATTACACCAACAGAATTTGACTGCGTAGACATGAAAACGTAGCACCACATTTGAAACATTACATGCAAAAGTTTAACAAGTGAAAAAGGACTTAATGCAAATAGGTGAACTGTGATACAGTTTTCTACCAAGCTTCACAGTAAATTTTTCCAAGATTACAAAATTTAAGCTCATATGTAAGTATGCATTAACATGCCATACTTCCACACAGCAGAGAGCATACGATTACCCTGGTGAAAGTGAGAATATGCATGCTTTGGATGGCAGAAGATTGCCACGGTTGAGGAAAGGCATTTGGTGTAAAGTGCAATTATTATTTGGCAATGCAATTGTGTTTTCCTGTTTAAGGTTCATATTGGTGAAACATGTAACTTAAAGTTATAGTTATGCAACTGAAGTTATTTTAGATATGAATAAATATCACTGGTTAAATGCACAGTTATAAATTGTAATACTATTAACTATTTTGCTTCAATTTGTTACAGAAAACTTGGATAAAATGATTTTCTGAATATTAAAGAATATTGTGACGTGTAATATTGAAGCATTATATATTAAAGAAAAGGCTTAATTTTTTAGCCCAACATTTGGCAAATAAGGTTGCTACCCACGTAGCTTAAGTAAGAAATTGAAAAAAAATGCTTTGATTTTATGATGAACAGGTTATATGTGCAGTTTATGAATTAACACAGAAGTTAGATATTAAGAATTTTAAGAGAGCAGTTTATATTGAAATAAAAAACCCCAAACAAACAAACAAAAAACCCCAAACACAAAGGAAACCACCTATGTCACCAAAAAGCAAGTCACCGGGTATTTGTTTTAAACATAGCCAATTCAGAAATCTTGCATAAACATAGCAAGCTCCACCACCTCAAGCTCAGTCTTGGTTCTTGCCCCAGTTACACTTCTGGTGAGGCTGTTCCAGAGCTTCATGACTGAAGATCTGTTTCCAGCTTAAGTTGATAGACAACTATCCTATCCTTCTCGGACTCTTTTTGCTAGGTTAAACAAGGCAAGCTCTTTTAGCCTCCTCTTGTAAGATAGGTTTTCTGTTTCCTGGATCATCCTAGCAGTCCTTCTCTTCATCTGTTTGAGTCTGAATTCATTTTTCTTGAACATGAGTGATCAGAATTGTACACAGTAATCCAGATAAAGTTCTATATCAGTGGGCTTGTGCAACAGGATTAACACTTCCCTCTCTCTTTACTGGAAATACCTCACCTAATGTATCCTAGGAGCACATTTACCTTTTTCACAGCTGCATAAGAGTGGCGGCTCACAGTAATCCTGTGTTCAACTAATATACTCAAATCTTTCTCACCTTGATTCAAGAAGAAGAGCTTCAATCGTACATAAGATTTCTTATTCTCAGTCTTCATCTAAATGAATAGATTCATTAAGAAAATTCTTGCCATCAAATTAGTAATGTCACAGACCACTTTTGGAGACTGGGAATTACCCAGTTCTGTACAATTTGGGCATGTTAAGCTCTCTGTTAAACCAAAAGAACGCAGTTCAGTACAGAGCTATGGTAATCAAAGCAAGCAGGGCAATAATATGCAAGAAATTTTAGACTCACACAAACCAAAAGTTTGCCAGTAAAGTTGTTATATGGATTAAAAAACCAACAACAAACAAGAAAAACACCAAAAACTTAAAACAAGTTTTTACCTATCTTTTTTGCTCTTGCCTCTTTGTTTCCCTGCAAGAAGCCTTAGATCTTCTTCAGTAGGATGCCGGTACCATTGTAAACTAAAGAAAAAAAAAATCTCAAGTAAAACAATGTCAGTATGAGCAATTCAGAGTGCTTTTTAAAAAGAAAACTATATATCAACACACATACATACACACATTAAACCATGTCATTTGCAGCACCTAACCAGAATACCTTTGTGTTAAAGTACTAACACTGTCTCAGCTGATCAATTACAGCTAAACTTCAATTCCCTTCAGCATAAAAGACACTTGCTCATAATTAGAAAGGTTTGCAACTATCAACACACCATTCAAGTGAAAGCACTTGTGCTTCTTAAAACAACAAATTTTCAAGTTGTCATCAACCACGGCAGAAAAGGCTGTACCTACATTGGAAAAAGGTCACTATATCATTACAATTACCTATGAGAATCCTGTTCTAAATGATTTTATTAAGGATAACTACTCTTCTCTTTTTTGAGTAATTTTAAAAAAACTGCAACAGCTATTATGGAATAACCATAACCAGTCTTTTTTTTACACAGACCAGATCTTAACATCTACATTCCTGTCCTAAAAAACACCACTGTGATATCATAGAATCATTTAGGTTGGAAAAGACCTTCAGGATCATCGAGTCCAACCATCAACCATGCCCACTAAACCATGTTCTGGAGTGCCTTGTCTACGCGCTTTTTGAATACCTCCAGGGATGGTGACTCAACCACTTCCCTGGGCAGCCTATTCCAATGTCTGACAACCCTCTCAGTAAAGAAATTTTTCCTAATATCCAACCTAAATCTCCCTTGCCGCAACTTGAGGCCATTTCCTCTCGTCCTATCTCCAGCCACCTGACAGAAGAGACCAGCGCCCACCTCACTACAACCCCCTTTCAGGTAGTTGTAGAGAGCAATAAGGTCTCCCCTCAGCCTCCTTTTCTCCAGACTAAACAGCCCCAGCTCCCTCAGCCGCTCCTCATAAGACTTGTGCTCCAGGCCCCTCACCAACTTGGTTGCCCTTCTCTGCACACGTTCCAGCACCTCAATGTCTTTCCTGTAGCGAGGGGCCCAAAACTGAACACAGTACTCGAGGTGCGGCCTCACCAGTGCGAGTACAGGGGAACAATCACCTCCCTGCTCCTGCTGGCCACACTATATCTTCAACTCTTACTAGAAAGAAGAAAAACAAATGAACAGCGCAGCTTACAAAAGCAGAGATATTTGTAAATTTAAGGTATTTAACTGTAGGGTAAAAAAATATTTGTACATTGGGTTTACATGGGGAGGTTTTGGTAGTGGGGGGTGGCAGCACAGATCTGCAGGGGTGACCTCTGTGAGAAAGCACCAGAAGCTGCCCCCATGTCAGACAGAGCCAGTTCCAGCCAGCTCCAAAACAGACCCACCACTGGCCAAGACCAAGCAGCGACATTGGTAGCGTCTCCATGATAATGTATTTAAGAAAGGGTAAAAAAAAACCGCTACCCAGGAGCTGTGAGAGAGAAGTGAGGGGGGGGAAGAAAAACAACTCTGCAGACACCAAGGTCAGTGAAGAAGGAGGGGGAGGAGGTGCTCCAGGCACTGGAGCAGAGATTCCCCTGCATCCCATGATGAAGACCATGGTGAAGCAGGTGGTCTCCCTGCAGCCCACGGAGGTCCACACCAGAGCACATATCCACATTGCAGCCCGTGGAGGACCCCTAACCGCAGCAGGTGGATGTACCCTGAAGGAAGCTGCAGCCCGTGGAGAGCCCACGCTAAAGCAGACTTTTCCGAAAGTCTATAGCCCATGGGGGGGACCCCACGCTGGAGAAGGGGAAAAGCATGAGAAGGAAGGAGCGGCAGAGATGAACTGTTATGATCTGACCACAACCCCCATTCCCCATCCCCCTGCGCCGCTCAGGGCAGGGGAAGGAGGTAGAAGACTCATGGGATGGCTTGGGTGGGAAGGGACCTTTAAAGATCATCTAGTCCAACCCCCCTGCCATGGGCAGGGACATCTTTCACTAGATCAGGTTGCTCAAAGCCCATGGGAGGGACCCTACATTGGAGCGTCGGTCAGATGGTAGTAAGCAATTGGGGTTTTTTGCATCACTTGTTTTCATTGGGTTTGGGGTTTTTTGTTTTGTTTGGTGTTTTTTTTTTCTTCTATTTTCTTATTAAACTGTCTTTATCTCAACCCACTAGTTTTCTCACTTTTACCCTCCTGATTCTCTCCCCCATCCCACTGTGGGGGGTGTGAGCAAGCATCTGCATGGGGCTTAGCTGCTGGCTGGGGTTAAACCACAACAAGGTATCTCAAGAGTTTAAATAGTACTGTGAAAGGAAACTACATGTGTTCCAGGAATTATGAAAACTGAAATCTAATATGAATACAATGGATCTCATTCCAAGACCCCCATCTCTGTCCATGACATAGGAGAGGAATCTGATATATTCTGGATTGCCCCTCATCCTCGGGGCAATACTCAGTGCTTAACTGAGTCAATAGTGTCTTAAAATCACAACAGGGAAAAAAAAGTGGAGAACCCAAATCATAAGGTGGAATGGGCCCAACACTATTATGCCTAAATCCACTTTTGCCCAAGTTTAAAAGTCAACAGTAGAGGAAAAAAAGACGACCAGGGCCTCCATACAGATTTAAGAGCTTACCTTGAGGTGGACAGATTTGAAAACCTTGGCCTATAAATCTCCCTCTTCATGTTTCTAACTCCACACTGGTCACACATTTACCCCCTAAGCAAACTATTTACATTGCTAATTCAGATACATTGCAATTTTGTTTGTTTAGCAGTGGAAACTTAATTTTAAAACCTTTTTAATTGAATGACCTGCTAGAGGTATATTAAAGTGATTTCATTATTTTAAAATTTCCTAAGGAAAGGTCATTTACACAGTGATCATTTTTTCACGTGCAACAGCACTAGCCATTTTTCAGCCTTCGGCTTCTACTGTTCCCTTCTTCCCTTGCACTCTTCCACTTTTAATTTTACACTAGGTAGCAGACAGACTTAAGAGACACTGTAACCATGAAATCTAGTCAAGTCATTTTAAATGTAGTTTAAAAGTCTCAGATTTTATACTTGAGAATTCCATGGCTTTACCTTTTTTTCTCTTGCCTTCACTGTGAAACCTCATAAGCTCCTCAAAACTGATTATAGCACAGAAAGGGCGGTGGGGAAGGGAGCAAGATCAACTGCAATAACTGCTAATATACAGACAAACAACTTCTCTTTAATCATTCAATGACAGTAATGGGGCTTTCTGTGTCAACATCCAGAAAAACCTTCTTAGGCAGAAAGAAAACAAGCAATGAATACCTGGAAGTTCAGATGTATTATTCATAGAGCAGTCTCATGCCACGGTAAGTCTTGGGTGTGTCCTGTGATGACAGCATGGCAAAAAAGCACAGCGGCTCTAGACTGCCAAGCACCCCCTGAGCTAGGCTTGCTTAACTTGAGGAGAAGATCTATTAAAAGCCTTGTGAAGGGCAGGAAGGCAAGGAAGCGCATTGGCCTAGAGTCAGTGTCCAGGTAAGATTTGCTCTTGTACTAGTACTTTAAAAATCCTTTGTTTCTGTCAGAATGTGGATAGCTAGACTATTAGGGCTAAATCTTGTCATGGAAAAACTGAATAACAATTTAGATCAGGTCAGAATAGAATCAGTGTATTTACTATAGCTATAGGAGAGAACACAGAGCAGCAGAGCAATGGACTCTGCTGATGTGAAACTCTGTCCCTGTAAAGTGAATACAAGGCATATATATACTAGAGATGCTAGTGCATAAGACAGATAACAGGATGTGAGTTATACATATCTGTTACATACACAAGGCCACAGAACTGCTCAAGGCCGGTCGGAGTCTGCTTTCTTCAGTGCAGGGACTAATTTATCATGAAGGTTACACGTGATTATTGTTTCAGGAGACAGGGTGAAAGCAGTCAAGAGGCCCACTTAGGCCTTAGCATTTCTACTTCCACAATCCCATACCGAATACTTGTAGTTCTAGCCTTAGTTTTGCCTGGAGCCCCATTTTGCCTACATGCCCTTCACTTCCTGATGTAAAGGTTTAACTACAGCGTTATATAGCAAATTCATTCCCTTGTCAGTAAACATGGAGATGAAATGGTGATGAATTTATTTATTTATTTATTACACGCTCCCAATTGATAGCATATTTCCATACATTCTGTATGGCATGTCTAAATATTTTGATGGGTTTAATATTTGTACCAAGCCGTGGGAAACGGGTTTGCTGCTAGGTGACTGCAAAAGTGAGATTTGGTAAATAATCATTAGAAATCTTATACTAACACTATGATTGAAACAATAGACAAAAGTATAGCCAAGCAATTAACTAGTAGAGGTAGTTACTCCTAAGTTTGGCAGTTCTTGGCTCTTATGACTAGATGTTCCTGTACGCTAGATGAGAACAATGTTGAAACTGACCACATGTGATTGAAGCTGCGTTAAGCTTCAAGATCAAAGAACCAAGGACAAGAATAAAGACTTCAAGGACAGCCAGCAAGAACTTCAAATGGGTCGGTTGGTCGCAAAAGCAGCCCTTCGACTCAAATGGATCCTTCATTGCGCATGATCGGATGTAGGCTGTACTATGATAATCAGTTATAATCATTTTTATGTGTATGTATACCATCTGATTAATATGCAATTAGTTATTCTATATAAACTGTTTGTGCTAAAGCTGTGGCATGCACACTAGGTGGAACTATGCCCCGCGCATCCAGCGCTGCAATAAAGAATGCCTGCTTTCTAAAACTCCAAAACGAGTCTTAGAGAGAGTTTCTTCGACCGGCTTTTCGGTATCACAATCAGGAAACTCCTTGAGACAAGAAGCCATTTATATACATATAATTAAATCAGAATATAAATACTTGTAATTTTTGTATTCTTTTTCCAGAGGCCACTTTCATAATCACAAGCTCATGAACCAAGCTGCATGCTTAGCTATGATGTGATACTGACTGTGGGGATTGCCTCCTAACATGAAATGTTGTCATGGTTTAACCCCAGCTGGCAACTAAGCACCACACAGCCGCTCGCTCACTCCCCACCCCAGTGGGATGGGGGGAAGAGAATTGGAAGGGTAAAAGTGAGAAACTCACTCATGGGTTGAGATAAAGACAGTTTAATAATTTAAAAGAAATAATATTTTTTTTTTAAATTGTAAGAAAAAGAGATAAAAAAATAACAAAGAGAGAGGAAAATAAAACCCAAGAAAGACAAGTGATGCAAATGAAAACATTGCTCCCACCAACTGACTGATGCCCAGCCAGTCCCCGGCAGTGGACCCCTGCCAACCTCCCCCCCTAGTTTTATTGCTGAGCATGACGTCATATGGTAAGGAATATCCCTTTGGTCAGTTGGGGTCAGCTGTCCTGGCTGTGTCCCCTCCTAACTTTTTTTGCACCTCCAACGTACTCGCTGTCAGGGCAGTGTGTAGGAGCAGAAAAGGCCATTAATGCGTGTAAGCACTGCTTGGCAGTAACTAAAACATCCCTGTGTTATCAACACTGTTTTGGTCACAAATCCAAAGCATAGCCCCATACAAGCTACTATGAAGAAATTTAACTCTATCCCAGCCAAAACCCAGTACAAGCGTATTGACCATTACTCACACCACAGAATTCTTTGTTGCAAAAAACAAGACACCATGGTTATGGTTGAAGGCAGTGCGTAAGGAGACTGTCTTTGTTCAGGGAGCTACTTCAGCACGTGGCTACATTTAAGCCCACTTTCCTTATCCTCTTCATTTCATTGGTAACTTACCCTTTCCTCAATGCACTTGTATGCTTCAGGCTTTGATTTTATTATATTTCACAGCAACCAGCAAAAACATGTTTGCTTGATTCTGCTTCTAAAACCCAGTATTTTCACACTGATGTTGTCATCTGGCATTTTTATTTGAATATAAAATGATGAAATCATTAGTAAATAAATATGTTCAGCATCTACCAGTTACACTTTCATCTACAACAGAACATCCTTTGAAACACATAAGCACTGGCAGACAAAATTTCTTTCAGTGTTTTGGCAATTTTATTTTTTATTAAGTATATGAAACATTTGTATGTGAAATGTCTACCGTAGTAATTTTCTTAGACCTAATAGCCCTCTCACAGCAAAGGGCTTGCAAAAAATAACCTTTTACACTTTTATGCAGTTGAATCACAAGAAACAGTAGAAAAAAAGCAGGATTTTAGAAACTAAATACAAATTGAAGAAAGATATTTTATGTAAGCAGTACATGACCTGACCACTTCAAAACTATTTCTCCAGATTTTGGAGGGATTTAAACATAATCTAGTTTTGAATGTTAACAGCAGAAAAATACTAGTAAACCCACTTTTCAGTATGGAGGACCAAATCATAATGGAGGAATACAAGAGTGAGTGTTTAGTGCACAACCCTTTCTCTGCCATAGCTTGCAAGCTGATAAGCTCTCCACCAACTTTCAGGGCACTTCTTCCTGTCCTGCTGAAGAGCTGCTGATATACTTAACATAGGACAGCATCAGAAGCATTAACAGCTAACTGGGCATATTTACTCCTATTTAATGCCTTCCACAGAAGGCTATTTCCTTCTTTGCTACAGCTCTGCAATAGAGAGAAAAAGATCTTTAACTTTTTGTGTTGTTGAAAAGATAAGAGAACACAGATCAAAAGCATCATAGCATTCAACATCTTGTCAAAATAAAGACCATTCCACTGAAAGTAACTATTGATTACGTAATATCTTTTTTTTTTTTTTTTTTTTTTTTTTTTTAGTCTAGAATAGGCTTTGTTTTGCATGGATGCAAACATCAGGAAGTTGTGGACAGAGATTGGAGGCTTTTATGAATGGCAACAAAGCTTGACTTCACACACTTTCACCAAAGGATAAATTTATGCTGCAGGGTGACTTAAGCATGTTTCACCTCCTGCAATAGCTCACATTCTCTAAAACGTACAAGAAAAGCGATTTCTCTAGCGAGAGTAGAGATGATAATTATGCTACCTTGTAAGAAAAAAAAAGGAATTTGAGTAAAACAAAGATATAATTCTTTAATAATCAAACTCAGAATAAAAACAGGCAAAAAACCCCAGCACATAACTAAGAGGAAGCATAAAAGGCTACAACAGGCAGATAGGAACAAAACCAAAAAAGCTAAAAATGTCTAAGGGACAAAGGAAATAAAGAAATATGAATAGCAGTCTATTGCTTAAAGGGAAATTAAACAAATAACAAGCTGCTGGACTGCTCCTTAACTTTTTTTGTTTCATTTTTTTCAACAATGACAGGCCAGAATATAGAAAGAAAAGACTAAAGAATATTAAGAGAAGTTACATGCATTTAATCAGGAGGGCTTGATGAAATTCACTTGAATACTTACTACATTGGCTGATAGTGTCACCACACAATTATTGATCAGCTCCAAGAACCTCATGGAGAAAAGGAAGTTTCATGGGGCTGAAGATGGGGAAATATAGAATCATAGGATGGCTTGGGTGGGAAGGGACCTTAAAGATCATCTAGTCCAACCCCCTGCCATGGGCAGGGACATCTTCTGCTAGATCAGGTTGCTCAAAGCCCTGTCCAACCTGACCGTGAACACTTCCAGGGATGGGGGCAGCCACAACTTCTCTAGGCAACCTGTTCCAGTGTCTCACCACCCTCATCATAATAAAAAAAAAAAAAAAAAAAAAAATTTATTCCTAATGTCCAATCTAGACCTACCCTCTTTCAGTTTAAAACCGTTGCCCCTTGTCCTGTCACCTACAGGCCCTGGTAAAAGTCTCTCTCCATCTTTCTTATAAGCCCCCTTTCAGTATTAGAAGGCTGCAATAAGGTCTCCCCAGCGCCTTCTCTTCTCCAGGCTGAACAACCCCCACCTCTCTCAGCCTTTCCCCAAAGGAGAGGTGTTCCATCCCTCTGATCATTTTTGTGGCTCTCCTCTGGACCCGCTCTAATAGGTCCATGTCTTTCTTGTCCTGGAGACCCCAGAGCTGGATGCAGTACTCCACGTGGGGTCTCACCAGAGCGGAGTAGAGCATGAAAAATCACCCTCCCTCGACCTGCTTGGCCATGCTTCTTTAATGCAGCCCAGGATACAATTGGCTTCTGGGCTGCAAGCGCACATTGCCAGCTTATGTCCAGCTTTTCATCCACCAGTACCCCCCAAGTCCTTCTCTGCAGGGCTGCTCTCAATCCCTTCATCCCCCAGTCTGTACTGATACTGGGGATTGCCCTGACCCAGGTGCAGGCCCTTGCACTTGGCCTTGTTGAACCTCATGAGGTTCACATGGGCCCATTCCTCAAGTCTGTCAAGGTCCCTCTGGAGGGCATCCCTTCCCTCAAGTGAATCAACTGCACCACTCAGCTTGGTGTCATCCTCAAACTTGCTGAGGGTGCACTCAATCCCACTGTCTATGTCATTGATGAAGATATTAAATAGTACTGGTCCCGGTACTGACCCTTGAGGGACACCACTCATTACTGGTTTCCACTTGGACATTGAGCCATTGACTGTGATGCGACCATCCATCCAATTCCTTATCCATCTAAGAGTCCATCCATCAAACCCATAGCTCTCCAATTTAGTGACAAGAATGTTGTGGGGGACTGTGTCAAAGGCCTTACAGAAGTCCAGGTAGATGTCATCCATAGCTCTTTCCTTGTCCATTGATGCAGTCACTCCATCTTCGAAGGCCACTAGGTGGGTCAGGCAGGATTTGCCCTTGGTGAAGCCATGTTGGCTGTCTCTAATCACCTCCCTGTCTTCCACATGCTTCGACATGTCTTCCAGGAGGATCTATCTTTGCATGATCTTCGCGGGCACGGAGGTGAGGCTGACTGGTCGGGTAGTTCCCAGGGCCCTCTTTTTTACCCTTTTTAAAAATGGGTGCAATGTTTTCCCTTTTTCCAGTCACTGGGGACTTTGCCTGACTGCCATGACTCTTCAAATATGATGGGGAGTGGCTTGGTAACTACATCAGCCAATTCCCTCAGGACCCTGAGATCCATCCTCGTCAGGTCCCATGGACTTGTCTATGTTCAGAGGTCTCGAACCTGATTTTCTCCTATGATGGGAGGGACTTCGCTCCCTCAGTCCCAGCCTTGAGGCTCAAGGGCTTGAGAGATGCGGGCAGAGAGATTACCATTGAAAACCGAGGCAAAAAAATTGTTGAGTACCTCAGTCTTCTCCATGTTGGTTGTCACCAGTTCTCCTGTCTTATTTATTATGGGGGTGCATTTTCTTTAATCTCCTTTTCTGGCCAACGTACCTGTAAAAATCCCTTCTAATTATTCTTCACATCCCTTGCCAAATTCAGCTCCATCTGTGCCATAATTTTCCTGATCCCACCCCTACACATCCCAGCAGCATCCCTATATTCTTCACAGGATGCACGTCTGTGGTGGGTTGATCTTGGCTGACCAACAGGTGCCCACCAAAGCCGCTCTATCACTCCCCCTCCTCAGCTGGACAGGGGAAGAAATATAATGAAAAAGGTTGTGGGTCGGGATAAGGACAAGGAGATCACTCAACAATTACCGTCATGGGCAAAAAAGACTCGATTGGGGAAATTAATTTAATTTATGCCTATTAATCAGAGTAGGATAATGAGAAATAAGAACAAATCTAAAACCCCTTCCCCCCACCCTCCCTTCTTCCCAGGCTCACTTCACTCCCGACTCTTCTACCTCCTCACCCGAGCAGCGCAGGGGGATGGGGAACGGGGGGGTTGCGGTCAGTTCATCACATGTTTTCTCTGCGCTCCTTCTTCCTCACACTCTTCCTCTCCTCCAGTGTGGGGTCCCTTCCACAGGAGACAGTCCTCCACAAACTTCTCCAACGTGGCAATTTCCCATGGGCTGCAGTTCTTCACAAACTGCTCCAGCATGGGTCCTTCCACAGGGTGCGGTCCTTCAGGAATGACTGCTCCGCATGGGTTCCCCACGGGGTCGCAAGTTCTGCCAGAAACTTGCTTCCTGCATGGACTCCCCTCCACGGGCCACAGGTCCTGCCAGGAGCCTGCTCCAGCACAGGCTTCCCACAGGGTCCACAGCCTCCTTCAGGGCACATCCACCTGCTCCGGTGTGGGGTCCTTCACAGGCTGCAATGTGGATATCTGCTCCACCACGGTCCTTCGTGGCTGCAGAGGGACAGCCTGCCTCACCATGGTCCTTCACGGCTGCAGGGGGACAGCCTGCCTCACCATGGTTCTTAACCACAGGCTGCCAGGGGAATCTCTGCCTCCGGTTCCTGGAGCACCTCCTCCCCCTCCTTCTTCACTGACCTTGGTGTCTGCAGAGTTGTTTTCTCTCACATATTCTCACTCCTCTCTCCCAAACTGCTGTTGCAGGCAGTTTTTCCCCTTCTTCAGTATGTTATCACAGAATTGCTGCCACCCTGTGCTTGTTTGGCTGGGATAGAGTAATTTTCTTCATAGTAGCTAGTATGTGGTGTGTGTTTGGATTTTTTAGTTATTGCTGAGCAGTGCTTATACAGAGTCAAGGCCTTTTCTGCTCCTCATACCACCCATGCCAGTGAGTAGGCTGGGTGTGCACAAAAAGTTAGGAGGGGACACAGCCAGGACAGCTGACCCCAACTGACCAAAGGGATATTCCTTACCATATGACGTCATGCTCAGCAATAAAACTAGGGGGGGAGGTTGGCAGGGGTCCACTGCTCGGGGACTGGCTGGGCATCAGTCAGTTGGTGGTGAGCAATTGTTTTCATTTGCATCACTTGTCCTTCCTTGGGTTTTATTTCTCTCTCTCTGTTATTTTCCTTTTCATTACAATGTATTAGTATTGTTATTATTTTATTTCAATTATTAAACTGTTCTTATCTCAACCCATGAGTTTTCTCACTTTTACCCTTCCAATTCTCTTCCCCCCATCCCACTGGGGTGGGGAGCGAGCGAGCGAGCGGCCGCGTGGTGCTTAGTTGCCTGCTGGGGTTAAACCACAACAGTCCTTTTTGGCGCCCGACGTGGGGCTCAAAGGGTTTGAGATAATAACAGGTTGACCAGAGTGTATTATAAGGGATTTATATCTGTTAACAGTTGCGGGTCACGATATTGATTCATCTGTTCTCAATATTAGTTTATCTGATCTGCGCCATGCTCTTTTTTTTTGCTGTACATTTTAAAGATTGGTGTTGGCCTTTGCAGTTTGCTGTGCTCTGTAGCGATTAGTGATGTTTTGCCTGGGAGATTTGTTATTAAAACACTGACCTTGAGCTTAATCTGATGTTTGGGCTCTGTACTGAAGCCATTACTGTACTTAGGGTACCATCTCATGGAGACAATTAACAACTATACTTCTTCCTCTGAGAGGTTTTTTGTGGAGAAAATACAGAATGGCACCTTCGCTACCTTCTTCTGTGATGTTTTCTCCCTAGTTACAATAACTTCTCAGTATCTTGAACATCCTTGGGTAGTTAAAATACTTCTATTGGTATTTCTTAGGAATATTGCTTCGGTTTTGTCTAAGGTTAACAAGCAGTTTAGGAATATGACCCAGGCTCCACGAGAGTATGGTCGTGGGTGGCAAGGCATGTGGGAGAAAATGGGCAGGTATCTAGAGAACTTCTACACCTCCAATGGTCTGGAACTTCCCTCCAGAACAACTACAGGATCCTGATGAAGTGATAGAATGCTTGGGGAAAAAAAAAAAAAAAAAAAAAGCCATGGCCATTCCAAAGAGGCACAACTTATTGCACTGTCAAGGCCCCTCTGGATGGCATCCCTTGTCTTTGACACTAAACTTAACTTTCATGGGGGATGGGAAGGTTGAAAGGAAGAACAACGGTGGGATAAAAATGCAATGCATGCTTTAGGAAAAACTCCCAATTTTGGAAGTTCAATTGCTGATATAATGAAGTGTTTTACAGCCAGTTGCATAGAGCTCACTGATATACTTTATAAATAATTTAAAAGTTAGTATAATGGAGATGTAAGAGTTCAAGCTGGCAATGCTATAAAGAACACAATGTGTTTTATAGGGGTTTCCACATAGTCTGTATCAGTAGGTGTTATTGTGCTAAATATTGGACTGATGCTGGAATTTGTTCAACAGAAGGTTAATACAAGCTAATAATATACTACAGAAATTCAAAACATTGAATATTACAAGTTTCCCCTGAAGGAATTCACTGCCGGTTCAAACATTAAAAAAAAAACCCAAACAAACACACACCACCCCCACAAAAATCACAATCAAAACCAAACAAAAAAACCCCACCCCCCACCAAAAAAAAAAAAAAACCAAACCCACCCCAAACAAAACCAGACTTGACATGAAGAAGGGGGGGGCCTGAATTTTGTTTTGTTTTTCTTGAGGGATCTGTAAGGGTGAAAATTATTTAATTCATTCATTTTAATTATGAGAGTTCCCAGATGAAACATTTGCTGTTTTTGCAGAAGTACTTTGATACAAAACAGAGACATCGTAAAACTGAGAAGTAAAAAGTCAAAGCAGCTACCTTTTCATCCAAAAAGACAAACTACAAAGATACTTTTTTATTTCTTAAGTTTTATATGATCTAGAGAAAGTGTGGTAAAGCACAGAAATAGTCTTCTGCTTTGTCATTCATCATCTCCCAGATTTGAAGTTGACATACTGAGTGTACCGTAAGTAACTGATGACCCCTTTCAATCGTGTGGATCACTTGTGTTGGAAGCTAATTTTTTAACACAAAAATCTTTCCTATAGATAGACATATAGTACCTAATACAGCAGCAGAGAAAAATTATTCTTCTGTGTAGTGTACTAGCACAAATCAACAATGCTTAAACCACAACTACGATATAATTACACTATAGAACTACACCGCACGTGATTCATAGTGATAACTAATAGTATGAGTCTAATTAATAAACCCTACATACCTTGTGTTTGAAATGTCAAAACCAAGAGATTTAAACAAACATTTTAATAAAGGTAGAATTAAAAATTTGGAGTTCCTCTCTGCTCCAGCTTATGTATGGTTAAAGCTGAGGTCCCAGAACTATAGCTTTGACATATCCATATTAGTTTGAATAGCAACAGCAGCACAGATATTCCCTAGTTAAGTCAAATGAAGGTCATTAACGAATGACCAGTGAAACATCAGTTTTCTTCTCTCTCCCTAAAATGGCCCGAAAAATAGGACAGAAATAGCTGAGAACCTTAAAAGCAACATTTTGGTAGAGACTGATTTATTAGTTAAAAATGCAAAGGCCTATGCAAATACCTGAGCTGCCAACTGAGTTCAGCTAATATGATTATTGAAATTCTGTTCAAGCTCTGAAAACAGCACAGATTTACTGTTGAAAACATTTATATTTCTTTTCAAATTTAAGTAAATCGCTTTTCAATGATACCTGTTCATTCTGTAAATGAATAATTACCTTACATCTATCCATTCTAACAACTCCGGTTTAGGACTTTGAATGTACACATACAGGCATCTTGAAATGAACCAGTCAAAGTTCCTGGCTTTTCTATTTTTGAATGGTGATGTGTTTATCCACCCTCCACAAACAGGAGGGCTATCTCATGTAGATATTTCAGACAACTTCACTTAGAAAAGCCTCTTAACCTTTTGCAAAAAAAGTAGATTTGATATTCTGAAAATTTCAACAATTATAAAAGACAGCATACTACTTTCTAATCACACAGTGTTTTTCTCTTCCTGGAAGAAAAGGCAGAGTGTCTATGTTTTTGTTTGGTTTTTAATATTTAAGATAACAATTTATATTTAAAACAGCTGGTGGTTTTAGTTATTATGGATACAGTCACACATGGAATGCTCCCCTTGCAACTCGTGTATTTGATCTACCGTTATGAAGTAGCATATTGACATTTACACTAATCCCGTCCTATGAAGTATTAAAAAAGAATTTTTAGTAAGTACCTAAGCACTCTTTATATGCGAGGCTAACCAGCAGACAGCTTATTAAAAATACTGAGGCAGTACAGAGAAAAAAAAAAAAATCCTTCTGTTCAATTTAGCTTTTTAATATTTTAATATGTGGCTTATGCCTTTAAAAAGATAAGAGCTGGACAGCAGCTAACTTAAGTCTAAGTTTGTTGCTTTAATTGTATTGGTCAGGTTTTTTACAGCAACACTGTCTTACGCTTTGAGCCTGTAAGTCCGGTGTCACAATACTATAGTTTTACTAAAATTCAAGAATAGCAGATTAATTATTTTTCAAAAAAAATTTAATTAAAATTAGTTCGCTTTACTTTTTCTACTCTAATGCGCAATTGTGTTACCATATTCAAACACAGTGCAGCAAATTTTTCTTATCTTACCTGCCACTACAGAGAAGCCAACGAGCAAAAGAATAGTGAGGTATGATCTTCTGTATGACACTAGCCATTACCATGGTAATCACCAGCTGTACACCTATCACACCCTGCAGAGGAATAAATTAACAAGTCAATGTGTTAAAAAGAAAACAAAACAAAAAAAAAAAAAAGGCACTGAAGTTTTGTTTTGTGGGGGTTTTTTTTTTGGTTTTTTTTTAACTTTTGAAAAACACCTTCATATAGTAGGGATAACATTTTTGGTTCTTTTTAAACTGCAGGGGAAGAAAAACAATACTGCATCAGTTTTCAAGAAATCCCCTGGAACTTGCTATAATAATCCAAAAAGAAAAGGCATTGCCAAACCACAAGGACAGCAACGTATGTACTATCTGACAGCTGAAATACAAGAGCTTCTCCATTTAACAGATATTAAGCCACATGATGGCATGACATTTCACAAGACATTATACCTTAAAATTATATCACTGATTACAATCTTGCTTTTGGTGGTCTCTTCAATTCTGACATGACTTAACAGCTGACACTGCACAAATCTACTAGGAATTAACAGTAATTTATAAAATTTGCATTTATGACTTGAAATTTCAGCTTTCTAATTACATGCAACATTTTCACGCTTAAAACATCACAAGAAAAAAAACACCCACAAAAACCCAAATGTAGACATACAAGTGAAATTTACCAAAATATGCAAGTTAAAAGGCACCAAAGATCAAACAAATAAATAACTTTTCTTTTTTAAACTGATCTGTTTTTCAAAATACTCTCTCATGAAAAGGAGCATATGCACATTTTCAATCAGCACACAAAACACCACATTTAAGTAGTGGCATAACAACGTTTACATGCCTATTTATTCCTAAACATCAATCTTTGGATATTGCTAGTTACTAACAATAACTTAAAGAGAAAAATATATGCCTTTGTATTTCTAGAGTTCAGAATTATACTTCTGTATTGGGTCTGGCTGGGATGGAGTTAACTTTCCCCATAGCAGTCCTCATAGTGCTGTGCTCTGTATTTGTAGCTAGAATGGTGTTGATAACACACCAATGTTTTGGCATCAAGGCTCTCTCTCCAATTCCCCCACCCCCAAAGGCCAGTAGGCTGGTGGTGGGCAAGAGGTTGGGAGGGGACATAGCCAGGACAGCTGACCCAAACTGACCAAAAAGAGATATTCCATACCATAGGACATCATGCTCAGCAATAAAAGCTAAGAGAAAGGGGGAGGGGGGCATTTGTTAAGGCGTTTGTCTTCTGGAGCAACTGCTACACATACTGAGGCCCTACTTCCCAGGAAGTGGCTGGACATCACCTGTTGATGGGAAGCAGAGAATAAAACTTTTTGCTTTGCCATGCTTCCACACGCAGCCTTTGCTTTTCTTTAATAAAGTGCCTTTATCTCAACCCACAAGTTTTTCATCTTTTCTCCCCCTGTCCTGCTGAGGAGGGGAAGTGATAAGAGTGGCTTGGTCAACCCACCACAATCCCCTACAAAGGGAAAGGAAGAAGGCAGAACAAGAGACCACCTTGGCTTAACAATGAGCAGTTGGGTGTGCTTAAAAGAAAAAAGAAGCCTACTGGCTATGGAAAGGCAGCCAAATAGCCATTGAGGACTACAAGAACCTTGCTAGGGCATGCAGCCAGGAAGTCTATGGCCAATTTCAGTTCTGGCTGAGCCAGAGATGTCAAGAACAAGAAAGGGTTCTTCAGATACGTGAGCAGTAAGCAGAAGCACAGGGAAGACATAGGCCCATTGCTAAACAAGGCAGGGAAACTAGTTGCTAATAATGCTGATGAGGCAGAGGTTCTCAATACCTTCTTTGCCTCTATCTTGACCAGCATAGCTGAACCCCAGACCACAGGATCAAGTAGCTACGACAACACACATGTCAACCCACCAGTAATGGAAGGGCTGGTCTGCAGCCTCTTGCAAGGGCTCAACCCATATAAATCTACGGACCCAGACAGAATCCACGCCAGGGTGTTAAAGATAAGTGGCTGACATCGTTGCAAGGCCACTGTCTATAATCTTTGAAAAGCCATGGAGATCAGGGGATGTCCCTAATGACTGGAAGAGGGCAAATGTCATACCCATCTACAAGAGCCCAAAAGAGGACCCAGGAAACTACAGGCCCATTAGTCTTACTTCAATTCCTGGGAAAGTAATTGAACAAGTCCTCCTAGAAACTATCAAAAAACAAATGAAGCTGGTAAATCCATGCTGGCTTTTCCCAATCACCCAAGGCAAATCATGCCAGACTAACCTGATCACCTACAACAAAATAACATCTTCTGTCAACATGGGGAGAGCAGTGGATGTTGTTTACCTGGACCTCAGCAAAACATTCAACACTGTTTCCCACAGCCTTCTCCTAGACAAACTGGCAAGATACAGACTGGATGGGTGGTCTGCAAGATGGGTAGGAAATTGGCTAACAGGCCACACTCAGAGGGTGATGATCAATGGTTTTTACTCAGGCTGGCAGCCCGTCACAAGTGGGGTCCCCCAGGGATCGATACTGGGCCCCACGCTGTCCAACATCTTCATAAATGATCTGGACAATGGGATTGAAAGCACCCTCACCAAGTTTGCTGATAACACCAAACTGGGTGGCGAGACGGACACGTCAGAAGGGAGAGCCATCTTACAGAGACACCTGGACAGGCTGGAAGAGTGGGCTAGCAAGAACAGTATGAAGTTTAACAAAGACAAGTACAAAGTCCTGCACCTGGGACAACATAACCAAAGACCCCAGTACAGGCTAGGATCTGTGTGGCTGGGGAACAGCCTTGCTGAAAGGGACCTGGGGGTCCTGGTGGACAACAAGCTGAACATGAGTCAGCAGTGCACCACTGCAGCAATGGGGGCAAAGCGGATCCTGGGCTGCATCTGCAGGGGCATTACTAGCAGAGATAGAGATGTGATCATCCCACTCTACTCAGTGCTTGTCAGGCCACACCTGGAGTACATACGGTGTCCAGTTCTGGTCCCCGCAATTCAAGAAAGATGCAGACAGGCTGGAGAGGGTCCAAGGGAGAGCCACAAAGATGATCAAAGGGCTAGAGAATCTGCCCTATGAGGAAAGACTGAAGGAGTTAGGTCTTTTCTCCCTGGAGAAGAGAAGGCTCAGGGGGCAGGGACACCTCATCAAGTATTCCAGTACTTAAAGGGCAGCTACAAAGAGGATGAAGGCTCTCTCTTCACAAGGAGTCACATGGAGAAGACAAGGGGCAACGGGTACAAGTTGCACCAGGAGAGGTTTCATCTCAATGTAAGAAAGAAATATTTTACAGTGAGAACAATCATTCACTGGAACAACCTCCCCAGGGACATAGTAGAGTCCCCATCACTGGAGCTTTTAAAGATGTGATTGGACAGGGTGATAGATAATCTAGGCTCCCTTTCCAACAAAAGGTTGGACCAGATGATCTTTTGAAGTCCCTTCCAACCTGGGCTATTCTATGATTCTATGAAGATCAGGCTTGAAAGCTCTATGTATCATTTTAAATACTTTGTCAGGGATTCTTGTCATCTTGGAGTCATGTGCATTAGACTACCCAAAGCAATTACTTTACTAAGTGTACTTAGAATGAAATAAAGTGTTATTCAAAAAGTTGCCTGTATAATATATTTGATACATTTAAAATATCATATAGCTCAGAAAGTATATGCTCTTTAATTTGTTTACAAAATAAACCATGTATTTTAAAACCAAATGTTTATTCTGACCATCTCATATGATGAGCCTATTTCCATCCAGTGGGAGACAAACCACTGTCCCTCAATCTAGTTTGCTTACTAAGCCTTGATCCTCAAAGTTCATTATCTCAGGGTAAAGCTACATTAATATTTCTTTAGAAAAACACACCTAAACAGGTACCAGTGTTTTCTCTCCAATTACTCCTAGGGCTTTGCATTTTTAATTAAAAGATGTGCTTTCAAGACAACTAACAGGAAGCAAAATTATGCAAATCAAGGCAGTTAGTTTTTACACAAGGCAGCAGGTCCAACAGCTCAGCTAAAATGCTTACAATCAACAAACTATTTAAATCTGCATCCACAGAAACTAATTTCCTTTACTCAAGTGATGACTGCAAGTTGTAACTGAACCCATTAGAATCATTTTGTCTTCAGCCATTAGATGTCTTTCTCCGAACTCCTTCCCTTTCAGCAGGAATTCACCATACTCACTCCCATAGAGGCTACTCCTGCATTTCCTCAAAAAAAGAAATGCCTACAAAAAAAATATTTCAACTTATAACTGAAAACATCCTAGTAACTTTTAAACCATTAAAACAAACAAACAACAACAACAACAAAAAAAACCACACCCACAAACAAAAAACCCCAAGAAAACTCAAATCCCAATTTTAATTTTGACTTTATAGCATGCCATGTGCAAAGCACATTTTGTCAACTCTACTCTTTTGCTGGTACGTACTTACATGATATTTATATGCTCATTAATACACACTGGAAAAATCTATACCAATCCAAACTATCTCAAATTACAACACTAGAACATAGCATAAGGGTACGTGGAAGGATAGTGTCTGCTCCTTTAAGGGTATCTGGCCAAAGGAGCCATAAACAAGAACATACAGACCAACACATGATAAGGAAGGTTGTGATGAGAACAAATCTGGTCAATCACACTAATTGGTAAGGATATGGGGAATGTGAGAAAGTTTATTTTCTTCAGTTGGGAGAATAAGGGAAGGGAGGGGGACAAACACAGAGACATAAAACCTGACAAATTACCATTAACAAAGACAATATCCAGAAACAAACCTGGTCAGTCACACTAATTGATAAGCTATCAAGAAACTTCAGGCAAACCTGGGACTTTGTAACCCATAAGGATGCAAACCTGAGGGTCAAGGATTTTCAAGTGAGAAATGGAAAAGCTTTTGTATTAGCAACAATCAGCAAGGTCTCTAGGAAAATATAACAAATACTCATCTGGTACAGTCAGCAAAGCGTAATGGCATTTATGAAGTCTTGAAGCTAAATGAATACAACGTATTTGAAATGCCATTTAATCAGTAACAAGTTATTGCTCTTGCTATTAGACTGGACTTTTCTACACGCAAAACCTTTCCTCCATATGTTTATGTGCATGCTCAAGCTGCGCTTGGAAAAATAAGACAGTACTTGGCTGAAATGTAAATGTAATTCAAAGTTGGCTACTACATCATATAAAATATTGTATGGGATTACCAAAGAAAAGAGAGCTCACTGTATCAAGTCTTAAAATGAACGCTTTCTGTGTAAAAACTACTTTTACAAAACACCTAGAGTCAGAATGATATCCGATATGGTTGACAATCTGATATTTAAAGGCTCTAAGGCAGTCACAAATCTTACTGTTTGTAAGCATCAAATATCCACAAAGCTAGCTTTGGGAAAGACTTCTACATCAGGAGGCCTCTTCAAAATTTAGAGGCATTTTGTTTTCATAACCAAGTTTTCATAAATTTGTTTCTTGCTTCCTACCACTGTTTAAAGCACAGCAGAGAAGAAAAAAAGATGCATAAAGTGGCATCAAGAACACACAAGGAATTCAGGGCTACCATCAAACTGCTCACATTCATGGGCCTTTCCCACCTGAAGGTCACTTCTTTCTTGACCAGTGTCTTTCCACATGTTCAAAGGAGGGTCATGAACTGCTAGACGGAAGCAGTCAACAGCAGCACAACTCCCTTTGAGATAAGGTGTTTTGCTTAAAAAGAAAATTATCTTACAGTCAGTCAACTGCATTTTAACAGAGAGAGTCCTGCTTCTTTTTTCACTGAGGTTCTCCACACGTAAAGATTATAAAACTCTCTGCTAGTGACTATGAAACAAATCAAGTTATTGCTGTAGAAATCTCATGACCAGAACAAAGGCATTTTTAAAATCACAACTATCATTACCACTGAAGCAACCAATATATGATGTCCATTATGCAGAACACTAATATATATTAAATGTATTATTAAATTACAAGTAGAACTAGTCCAAAGAATCTGGTCTACGACAATGGAAAAAAAACAAGGTGAGGTTATAATATTATTATTACAAAATTTTTAAAATCCAGTTTACCCATATTTCCCCAATTAACACATGAACAAGAACTATGGAAGCTATCACTCTCCAGAACATTTACTTTTTAAATAGAAAGTTCTGCCATTACAAAGATCATTCCAAATATAAAGAGAGAATAGTCTTTAATGCCTCTGCTGAACAGTCTAAACGCGGCCTTAGGTAGTATTAGGATGTTTGTGTAGAATTTAAATTTGTGAGCATAACTACATGGATGAGTCCCAATGGGCCACAACTTAGAAGAGCGTAGCTAGCAAATTATGTTGATAATTTAATTTATAAACCTCTTAATGCAAAAGAAACTGATGAACATTTAATTCTACTCTTGATTTGGAACTGGAGAATACAGCCTTCAAACAGCATAAGAGTAGACCATCACAGATAATCTTTTAATTTTCCTTATATCATGGAATCACGTGCAAGGATTATTTGTCCATACTTCCAGCGACTAGTAAAGAAAATTGGTTCTGATTTTTCAAGCCCATCAGGCAACAGAAACAAGCATTCAGTTTTGTTGGGTTTTGGTTTTTTTTTTTGTTTTGGTTTGGTTTTTTTTAATAAGGATCTACATTGAGTGGACAAGCTATTTGCCCACAACCTTCCAAAGCCAGTTTCAAGTACACTGCTCATGGAATCCTACAAACAGTACAAGTATTTGAAAATCTTTTGATTCAATATTCTAACCCCTATATGAAAAAAAAAAATATATATGGAAGGAAAAAAAAAAAAAATCCACAAACCACCCAACAGCTACACATTTCTTTGCAGGTTCCTAAACATACAGAAGTAACAGATATGCAAGTAGAATCAGGCCATTAAGTATTTAAATATTATGACATTCTGAGTAAAACCAGATTTTTAAAATCAAAGCAGAACTCTAAAGTGTAGTCCCTAAGCAAGACTTTCATCATTTGAACAACACTAGCATCACCACAGCTAAAACGACACATTGTCATTTATATCCATATGGAATGGAAATATATGTATTAATGGCACATATAAAATGTGCTTTTTATACCAATATAAATGTAGTCCTAGGGTGCCCCATATATCTCATATCTGACAAGTATATTAAAAGTGGACCCAACCAACCCTGGTGTTGCAAGTTGTAATTAAGACCTAAATACAGAGTTCAACATATCTTTATAATGAAGGAGATGAGCTCATAAAATACTCATGTCTCTGCTATTTAAACTAGAGATATCCAAAAAGCTTATGTCATTAGTAGCGATTACACCAGTCAAGCTTTGTTCTTCTCTGTTTCTGTCTGTATTACAAGAAGCTCATTTACAGCAAGTTATGCCAGGTGCAATAGTTTGTGTCTATGCTACATATCAGTATAAAGTCGTTATAAGATTGAAAACAGAACAGTATTTCTCCAACAAGTACTAGTAACAGAGACCAGCTATAACACTTTTGTTGGGGGGGTTGGGGGGTGGTGTGCGTTTTGGTGTTTTTGCTTCCCCTCTGCTCCAGTCATCCCCAAAACCGAGTTGTTGCTGCAGCAAAAACCGGAGGGGGGGGACGGGACGACACCACAGGACCTCAGCCTTAAGTCACAAGAGAGCAGAGGAGTGAAGAGAGCCCCTACCCCAAGCTCAGTACAGAGCAGAGAGAGATCCATAAGCGTCTCTCACCCATCCACCTCCTCCCAGCGGAGAAATTACACCCCCAGAGACCCAGGCCCGCAGACACAAGCCTCCTCCCAGCCCCTGCGAGGTCCGAGTCCCCCAACCGGCCCACACACAGGGGCTGTCCTCCCTCTCACCATGGCGTTCGAGCCGCTCTCACCCACCACTGCTACTCCAGCCGCCCAGCCTCGCCCTCCTCCAAGCACATAAATCCGCCGCTCCGCACCACCTCCACCGTGGCAGCCAAGCGTCCGCCAAACACCCACCACCTCCCACTTGGCTCACGCCACGCCACGCCTCGCCTCGCCTCACCTCACCGAGGTCACACCAGGACCCCGCCAGCCAGAGGCCCAACTAAGCTGCCCTCCCAACTGCCTGCGCAGACGGAACCATAGCGCGCCAAGGCTGTTCAATATCAGCCAACTCTGCCCCTACCGTTCTGTCCCCACATACGGAGGGTAACTAGACGAAGAAAGGCACCCATCAGGGAACAAAGCAAGCAAGTCTCCAGTGCTCTCCCCATCAGGCGCAGCAAAGGTAGCTGGTTCTGCGCAGGGCTGTAGCGTGACCCTGACCACGTGACACGGGAGATCACCAGAGTGCTGATCTCGTAGGGGTGAGCGGGGTGTTCCTCAGCCCCACTGAGAAAGAGCTCTGGGGGCCGGCTTGGGCCGGCCCCGCCACATGGCCGACTGTAGCAGTGGCCCGGGAGGGGCAAGCAGGCAGGCGGGTTAGGGGGTGCTCAGGAGGAAAAGGGCAACAAAATCAGTCCCGGAGAAGGAGGTGTCTGCCGAGAGACAAACGCTAGCCTGGCGGGGGTTGAATTGAAGCCGCAGATCAACAGCTTGCACGGAGAAGGAGTGAAGCGGAGGCTGCTACTGGCAGTAGCTTCAGCCGTAGGGCATAATGGCACCTCCACGCATGCGTCCTGGCACAACTCGGGGAGGCTGGGTGGAATGGCCGGCGTGCATACGCAGAGACGCCGGGGTTCCCTCTTGCGTCTCGGGTGTGGCCCGGTGGGGTAGGAGTGGGATGCGCTGGGCGCCTGCGTGTGTTGCTGAGGGTGGTGATGGTTTCTTCCCCAGGCGAAGCGGTTGGTGGCAGGTGTCTGCCCTGCCGTGGGGACTCTTTCAGTGGACCCGCGGTGGTGTGCATAGGCAGTAGGACAGCTGGGCTTGGCACCGCTCTGTTCCCTTGCCTGGGCCAACCCCGGCCCTGTCGCCCCACCGGCCCTGTTAGCTTTCTTTTCCTGCCTGGGGGAACTCTCCTGCTATGCCTGCAGCGGCACGGTTTCAATCTGGAAGCATTGGAAGCTTTAGTTGTGAGTGATCGTTTCGCCCCCATGAGCTACGCTTTGCTTCTTGAAGCCAGTCCCTTTTCCATCTGTAGCCCCGGGATGGCTGGGGATTGAACCCTTACATGGTCCTCTGCACGGCTTCTCTCCGTGGTGATCCCGAGCTAGTGACTGCAGGTGGCACTAAGGCTGAAACGCTGCTCCAGGAGCTCCTATGCACTCTCTTCTAGTGAATGATGAATAGACATTGTAATTAATCACCTTTTTCCCTAACCTGTGTTAGGGTATTGTGAAGCCTTCTGAAAAGCCTAGCCAGCAGCAGCCTGAAGGGATCACAACCCACCAGCAAGAGATGCATCAGACGCACCACTTCCCAGGTTCAAAAGCACCCTAGCCTACCAGTGCTAGTGTCCTGTGCTGCAGACACAAAAAACAGTGCTGTCTGCCAATGTGGAGCTACTGTGTACATTGATGCTTAGACAAACACCTTCCTTTTACTTGAGAGAATTCAAATGGTCTAGAAATAGCCTCTTAAAGAAGTGCCTGCAGATTCATTTTGACTTCCGTCCTGAGCACGAGAATAAGCATGCCTGTTGTATCATGGCACTACACCTGCATGAGCATAAAAGGATGTATGCTACTGGCATTTGACCTGGAAAAAAATTACCATGTTTCTGCTTTTAAGCAGTTCTTCAAGGCAAAAAATATTCACCCCGATCCACTTTTATATATAAGTCACCATCATAACAGAACATGCCTTGATACCACTTCCACCATCCCAAAAGAACAATTTGAAATTGTATCTATAACTGAAATAACAAAATATCTTTCTTGTAAATCCTACTTCTTTAAATATATCAACACATTACTTCAATATAACTTTACCTGCCTTTCAGAGAATCCCAAGAGAGAGGTTCAGAGTGAATCTAAATCTCACACCACACAAAAATACTTAGAAAAAGTTAATTTAATAACAAAAACATTTATGGAGACTTATAAACTATGACATTCTGACATTTTTAATTATTCCTTTGAAGTACGTAGCAGCTAAAAGAAAAAAACTGACAAAAAGCACTCAACATTACAATAATAAAACAATAGAGAAATAGAGAAAATATACTTCAAAGGAAATCCACTCAGATACAAGAGATTATAGTACCAAGGGTGAACACAAGATGGGTTTGAACTATTTAAATAATTTTATTTTAGTCAGCAAGTCTTGGGCCTCCCAATTTATTAACACTATGACATCTGTGGCAAATGTAGCATAGCAGAGCAGAGCACTGTCAATTTAAAAAAAAATAAAAAATTCTAAAAGTATTCTATTTAAAGTATTACTCATATATTCATGGCATACAGAGAGTACCGAAGAAAATAAGTAAGTTCTTAAAATAGAGCTATAACTGAACAACATTAATCTTGTTCCTAGTATAAGAAGTATAAGAACAATAAGAGATCTGATGCATTTGGAAAGCGACAATTTGAGACACATTTAGAACTTCTAAATTCAAAAAATCTCAAAATATGTATACCTTTTGTAGGAAATTCATAATTTACCTATGGAACTCTTTGCCATGAGGTTTCATTGCTGGTAAGAATTTGGTGGTATTTTATTAAAAAAATGCAATTGAAATTGATAACAAGCATGGCTATTTTATTAACTAAAATAAAAATTATTTAATGGGTGGCTTGAATTCTAACAAACATGGTTTTAGAGCCCTAGTATTTTAATTCTAGTATTGTTTAAAGGATGTTTAACAAAAATAATCAATATTCACACACAAAAAAAAGGAGACCAAAGTTGTTGTAATCAGTAAACAAAATGGATTTTTTAAAATTACTTATATGGGCTTAGTAGGACCTTTACAGCAAGCAAGCTAAAGAAGATTGTACCATGCATTATTAAATACCGCTGATGATAAAAAAAAAAATCTCACCTATACTCATGCTCTCCTTAGAATCTCTGATGTTGCACAACTGGAAAATTTTAAGAAGCCCATTAGATTACACATAGCCTTGTTAACACTGCCACCTGGATATGAGGCTAGATTAAGCAACACACATATGCCTCATTCTTTAGGAAACAGGCAAGACTTCCCAAAAATACCCAACCATTTCCTAGACTGTCAAATGCAGTCTCATTTGTCAGCTGCTTTCATGCCCTTCAGTTCTCTATTCCATATCAATAAACTCTCTTTTCGTTTAAGTTATCATTCCCCCCCCCCAATGATTCTTTGACTTCTACAGGAAAAAAAATCAAATTTTTGCATAACATTCAACATGTTAGATGGCAACCTGTGGTGGGTTAACATTGGTTGGATGCCAGGTGCCCACTAAGCTCCTCTATCACTCCCCATCCTCAACTGGACAGGGGGAGAGAAAATATAGTGAAAGGCTTGTGGGTCAAGATAAGGACGGAGATCACTCAGCCATTACTGTCACGGGCAAAATAGACTTGACTCGGGGGAAATTAATTTAATTTATTGCCAATTAATCAGAGAGTATGATAATGAGAAATAAGAACAAATTTTAAAACATCTTCCCTCCACCCCTCCCTTCTTCCCAGGCTCAACTTCACTCCCGATTTCCTCTACCTCCTTCACCCGAGCAGCACAGGGGGATGGGGAATGGGGATTACGGTCAGTTCATCACACATTGTCTCTGCCGCTCCTTCCTCCTCACAGTCTTCCCCTGCTCCAGCATGGGGTCCCTCCCACGGGAGACAGTCCTCCGTGAACTCCTCCAACATGAGTCCTTCCCACAGGCTACAGTTCTTCATGAACTGCTTCAGCATGAGTCCCTTCCATGGGGTGCACTCCTTCAGGAACAGATTGCTCCAACGTGGACCCCCACAGGGTGACAAGTCCTGCCAGAAAACCTGCTCCAGCGTGGGCTTCTCTCTATGGGTCCACAGGCCCTGCCAGGAGCCTGCTCCAGCGCAGGCTCTCCACAAGGTCACAGCCTCCTTCGGGCATCCACCTACTCCGGCGTGGGTCCTCCATGGGCTGCAGGTAGATGTCTGCTGAACCATTAACCTCCATGGGCTACAGGGGGACAGCCTGCCTTGCCATGGTCTTCACCACAGGCTGCAGGGGAATCTCTGCTCTGGCGCCTGGAGCATCTCCTCCCCCTCCTTCTTCACTGACCTTGGTGTCTGCAGGGTTGTTTCTCTCACATATTCTCACTCCTCTCTCCCAGCTGCTGTTGCACAGCAGTTTTTCCCCCTTGTCCTGGTTTCAGCTGGGATAGAGTTAATTGTCTTCCTAGTAGCTGGTACAGTGCTATGGTTTTGAGTTAGGTATGAGAAGAATGTTGATAACACTGATGTTTTCAGTTGTTGCTAAGTAATGTTTAGTCTAAAGAAGTCAGGGATTTTTCAGCTTCTCATGCCCAGCCAGCGAGAAAGCTGGAGGGGCACAAGAAGTTGGGAGGGGACACAGCCAGGGCAGCTGACCCAAAGTGGCCAACGGGGTATTCCATACCATGTGACGTCACATCTAGTATATAAACTGGGGGGAGTGGGGGCATGGGGATTGCTGCTTGGGGACTAACTGGGTGTCGATCAGCAGGTGGTGAGCAATTGCACTGTGCATCATTTCTATATTCCAATCCTTTTATTATTACTATTATCATTTTATTAGTGTTATCATTATCATTATTAGTTTCTTCTTTTCTGTCCTATTAAACCGTTCTTATCTCAACCCATGAGTTTTACTTCTTTTCCCGATTTTTCTCCCCCATCCCACTGGTTGGGGGGGGGGGGGGGTGAGTGAGCAGCTGCGTGGTGCTTAGTTGCTGGCTGGGGTTAAACCACGACAGTCCTTTTTGGCACCCAACGTGGGGCACGAAGGGTTGAGATGACAACAAACCTGACCAGAGTTGTTAAAACAAATTTGTAACAAGCATTCATTATATTGGTCTAATAGTCGCTGGTCACTATGTTGATTTTTGTGTTCTTAGAGTTGTTGCTCTCATTTTTAAAGTTCTGTTATGTATCACCTCACTTGCTGTATGTAGTCCCTGTGCTGCTGCTTATCATCCGTGGGAGGAGGATTAAGGTTTTCGCCTTGATGTATTGTATAACACTGGTTTATGGTATGATAAAGTTATCAGCTGTGGGATTAATCTGGTATTTGCACTCAGCATTGTCACCTCTATACTTTGGGAGCCATCTGTGGGAAACTATTAATAATTACACCATTTACCTTTCCTCCTCGGAGACCCAATCTATGGGTGGGGTACCTTTCTTCCCTTTTCCCTTCTCCTTCAGTCCAGTTACAATGGCATTTGGGAACTTTGAAAAATTTGAATACACTTGGGATGTTGAGACCAGCACGGTCCTAGGCCTACTGCTAGCAATTAGCATGCTCCTGAATGTGGTTCAGCTCTTGTTTAAGGTTAAACAACTATTTAAGAAGATCACCCGGAGATCTGCCATGATGCTGGATAATTATGAGTGGCAGAGTGTGTGGGGTAGTATGGGCAAGTACCTAGAACAGTGTGCACCTCCAGTGTTTTGGAAATTCACCCCTGAACAAGTGCAGAATCCTGAAGAACTAGTAAAATATTTGGAAGAGGTATGCTGTCGCCCTGGCAGCTCCAGAGAGATACAAATTACTGCAACGTGCTGGGGCCTGGCCCATGCCTACCGAGCCCTGTTCAGCACCACTCAGTACCCTCAAGGGGAAGAGAAGGTCTCTCGATCTAACAACAAGATGACGAGCACTGCGGCTACCCCAAACCTCGGCAACGGGCACCGCGGCCCCTCCGGCCCCGGCGACGAGCACTGCGGCTACCCAAACCCAGGCAACAGGCCCTGCGGCCCCTCTGGCCCCGGCGACAGACACTGCGGTTACCCAAAACCTGGCGAGCGGTACTGCAACTGAAACAGTGGACCAACCTGCACCAGTATCAGTTGCCCCCATACAGAAGAAATATACCAAAATATCAGTTCGCTTAGCAAAGGATGAAGATGAACCAGGGTCATCATGGGAACAGGAGGAAAAGGCAGAACCAGAGGTAATCACCCGATCCCTATCCTTGAGCGAGCTGCGGGATATGCAAAAAGATTTCGGCCGCCATATAGGTGAGCATATCACCTGGCTGCTCCGATGCTGGGACAATGGGGCTAATAGCTTGGAATTAGAAGGTAGGGAAGCCAAGCAGCTGGGATCGCTTGCCAGGGAAGGTGTCATTGACAAGGCAATTGGAAAAGGGACACAAGCCATCAGCCTCTGGAGGCGACTCCTGTCAAGTGTGAAGGAAAGGTACCCCTTTAAGGAAGATGTTATATGTCAGACAAGCAAGTGGACCACCATGGAAAGAGGTATCCAATACCTGAGGGAATTAGCTGTGCTAGAGACGATTCATCATGACCCGGACAACCGACAGTTACCCAAAGATCCAGACGAAGTCCCATGCACACGACCCATGTGGTGGAAGTTTGTTCGGAGCGCACCATCGTCCTATGCCAACTCACTGGCAATAATGACCTGGAAAGACGAAGAGGCACCGACAGTGGATGAAGTGGCTCGCCAACTCCGTCAATACAAAGGAAATCTCTCCTCCTCCCTAGAAGCCTGCATTTCGGCTGTGGAGAAGCTGTCCGAGGATTTCCAGCAATTCAAAGAGGATATGTCCTATTGCCCACCTGTAAGGACCAATGTCTCAGCTATTAGGAGTGAGCGTTCTTCTGCCCGAGAGACAGCATATAGAAGGTACACACCATGAGGTACCCTGTGGTTTTACCTATGTGATCACGGAGAGGACATGAGGAAATGGGATGGAAAACCTACCTCGGTCCTAAATGCACGGGTACGTGAGTTGCGAGGAAAAAACCACCACAAAAGGGGATTCTACCAGGAAAAATGCCGCTCCAGTTTCCAAACAGAGCAGAAGGGCTGATCTTATTTCTGATCCTCTTGAAGGGACTCCTGAGCCAATTTTACGAGAAGTGAGTACTGGATACTCTGACCAAAATTAGAGGGGCCCTGCCTCCAGCCAGGTGGGGGAAAGGGATAACCGGGTCTATTGGACTGTGTGGATTCGATGGCCTGGCACGTTAGACCCACAGGAGTACAAGGCTGTAGTAGACACCGGCGCACAGTGCACTCTAATGCCATCAAGTTATAAAGGGGCAGAACCCATCTGTATTTCTGGTGTGACAGGGGGATCCCAAGAGTTAACTGTATTGGAAGCTGAAGTAAGCCTAACTGGGAATGAATGGCAGAAACACCCCATTGTGACTGGTCCAGAGGCTCTACACATCCTTGGCATAGACTATCTCAGGAGAGGGTATTTTAAGGACCCGAAGGGGTATCGATGGGCTTTTGGTATAGCTGCCTTGGAGACGGAGGGCACTGAACAGCTGTCTACCCTGCCTGGTCTCTCTCAAGACCCTTCGATTGTGGGGTTGCTGAGGGTTGAAGAACAACAAGTGCCAATTGCTACCACAACGGTGCACCGGCGGCAATATCGCACCAACCGAGACTCCCTGATTCCCATCCACAAGTTGATTCGCCAACTGGAGAGCCAAGGAGCGATCAGCAAAACTCACTCACCCTTTAATAGTCCCATATGGCCAGTGCGAAAGTCTAATGGGGAGTGGAGACTAACAGTTGACTATCGCAGCCTGAATGAAGTTACGCCACCGCTGAGTGCTGCCGTTCCAGATATGCTAGAACTTCAATATGAACTAGAGTCAAAGGCAGCCAAGTGGTACGCCACAATGGACATTGCTAATGCGTTTTTCTCAATCCCTCTGGCAGCAGAGTGCTGTCCACAATTTGCTTTTACTTGGAGGGGCGTCCAGTACACTTGGAATCGATTGCCCCAGGGGTGGAAACACAGCCCCAGCATTTGCCATGGACTAATCCAGGCTGCACTGGAAAAAGGTGAAGCTCCAGAACACCTGCAGTATATTGACGACATCATCGTATGGGGCAACACAGCAGAAGAAGTTTTTGAGAAGGGGAAGAAAATAATCCAAATCCTTCTGAAGGCTGGTTTTGCCATAAAAGAAAGTATGGTCAAGGGACCTGCACGGGAGATCCAGTTTTTAGGAATAAAATGGCAAGATGGACATCTTCAGATCCCCATGGATGTGATCAACAAAATAGCAGCTATGTCTCCACCAACTAATAACAAGGAAAAACAGGCTTTCTTGGGTGTTGTGGGTTTTTGGAGAATGCATATTCCAAATTACAGTCTGATTGTAAGCCCTCTCTATCAAGTGACCTGGAAGAAGAATGATTTTAAATGGGGCCCTGAGCAACAACAAGCCTTTGAACAAATTAAGCAGGAGATTGTTCATGCAGTAGCCCTTGGACCAGTCCAGGCAGGACAAGATGTTAAAAATGTGCTCTATACTGCAGCCGGGGAGAATGGCCCTACCTGGAGCCTCTGGCAGAAAGCACCTGGGGAGACCCGAGGCCGACCCCTGGGGTTTTGGAGTCGGGGATATCGAGGATCCGAGGCTTGCTATACTCCAACTGAAAAAGAGATGTTGGCAGCATATGAAGGAGTTCGAGCTGCCTCAGAAGTGGTTGGTACTGAAACACAGCTCCTCTTAGCACCCCGACTGCCAGTGCTGGGCTGGATGTTCAAAGGGAGGGTCTCCTCTACACATCACGCAACTGATGCCACGTGGAGTATGTGGGTCGCACTGATCACACAACGGGCTCGCATAGGAAACCCCAGTCGCCCAGGAATTGTGGAAGTGATCATGGACTGGCCAGAAGGCAAAGATTTTGGAATGTCGCCAGAGGAGGAGGTAGCACGTGCGGAAGAGGCCCCGCTGTATAATAAACTGTCAGAAAATGAGAGGCAATATGCCCTGTTCACTGATGGGTCCTGTTGCATTGTGGGAAAGCACCGGAGGTGGAAGGCTGCTGTATGGAGTCCTATATGACAAGTCGCAGAAACTGCTGAAGGAGAAGGTGAATCGAGTCAGTTTGCAGAGGTGAAAGCCATCCAGCTAGCGTTAGATATTGCTGAAAGAGAGAAGTGGCCAGTGCTCTATCTCTGTACTGACTCATGGATGGTGGCAAATGCCCTGTGGGGGTGGTTACAGCAATGGAAGCAGAGCAACTGGCAGCACAGAGGTAAACCCATCTGGGCTGCCGCACTGTGGCAAGATATTGCATCCTGGCTAGAGAATCTGGTTGTAAAAGTACATCATGTAGATAGATGCTCATGTACCCAAGAGTCAGGCCACTGAAGAACATCAAAACAACCAGCAGGTGGATCAGGCTGCCAAGATTGAAGTGGCTCAGGTGGACCTGGACTGGCAACATAAGGGTGAGCTATTTATGGCTCAGCGGGCCCATGATACCTCAGGCCATCAGGGAAGAGATGCAACATATATAGATGGGCTCGTGATCGAGGGGTGGACTTGACCATGGACACTATCGCACAGGTTATCCGTGAATGTGAAACATGTGCTGCAATTAAGCAAGCCAAGCGGTTAAAGCCCCTGTGGTATGGAGGGCGATGGCTGAAATATAAATATGGGGAAGCCTGGCAGATTGACTATATCACACTCCCATAAACTCGCCAAGGGAAGCGCCATGTGCTTAAAATGGTGGAAGCAACCACCGGATGGCTGGAAACATATTCTGTGCCCCATGCCGCCACCCAGAACACTATCCTGGGCCTTGAAAAGCAGGTCTTGTGGTGACATGGCACCCCAGAGAGAATTGAGTCAGACAACGGGACTCACTTCCGAAACAACCTCATAGACACCTGGGCCAAAGAGCATGGCATTGAGTGGGTATATCACATCCCTTATCACGCACCAGCCTCTGGGAAAATCGAACGATACAATGGACTGTTAAAGACTACATTGAGAGCAACGGGGGGTGGAACCTTCAAACATTGGGATACACATTTAGCAAAAGCCACCTGGTTAGTCAACACCAGAGGATCTGCCAATCGGGGTGGCCCTGCCCAGTCAGAATTTTTACGTACTGTAGAAGGGGATAGAGTCCCTGTAGTGCACATAAAAAACATGTTAGGGAAGACAGTGTGGGTTACTCCTGCCTCAGGCAAAGGTAAACCCACTCGTGGGATTGCTTTTGCTCAAGGGCCTGGGTGCACTTGGTGGGTGATGCGAAAAGATGGGCAAGTCCGATGTGTGCCTCAAGGGGATTTGATTTTAGATGAGAATAGCCAATGAATTAAACTGTATGACATTAGTTGCTATATAACCCTGCTACTGTATGTTATCATTACTATAATTGTTACATGCTATATCCATAGTACTACAGTAAGAATCACTTAGATCAAGCAAGAAAGAACTGTGATAAAACTGAGCAAAGCGCAGTACTGATGGAACCAGAACTGACTCCAGCATGCAAGAATCCAACGGTGCACACCATCCTCCTGCTGCGTCCAATGTCACCTGCTCGTCACACCGCACTGAAGCCCAATCCTGCTCTACCAACTGAGAGGACTTTGCACCATCCCTCCTGCCCAGAAAGACTGGTATGACAGATGGAGCCCAGAGTCGGGAACTAAATGAACTCAGTGAACCTTTTATGAACACGACCCATAAACTAAAGGAATGATTTCTCTGTGTGTGTATACATATAGACATATATACATATATGTATCATTGTTCATATGTCTCAAAGGGACGGAAAAGGTGATGATGATTGACCAGTATGTAACTGAAGGTATGGGAAGTGAGCATGATGTCAATGGTATAGAATAAGGGATGGATACTGTCCTGGTTCCAGCTGGGATAGAGTTAATTGTCTTCCTAGTAGCTGGTACAGCGCTATGTTTTTGAGTTAGGTATGAGAAGAATGTTGATAACACTGATGTTTTCAGTTGTTGCTAAGTAATGTTTAGTCTAAAGTCAAGGATTTTTCAGCTTCTCATGCCCAGCCAGCGAGAAAGCTGGAGGGGCACAAGAAGTTGGGAGGGGACACAGCCAGGGCAGCTGACCCAAAGTGGCCAACAGGTTATTCCATACCATGTGATGTCATGTCTAGTATATAAACTGGGGGGAGTGGGGGCATGGGGATCGCCACTCGAGAGCTAACTGGGTGTTGGTCGGCGGGTGGTGAGCAATTGCATTGTGCATCACTTGTATATTCCAATCCTTTTAGAATTACTATTGTCATTTTATTAGTGTTACCATTATCATTATTAGTTTCTTCTTTTCTGTCCTATTAAACCGTTCTTATCTCAACCCACGAGTTTTACTTCTTTTCCCGATTCTCTCCCCCATCCCACTGGGTGTGGGGGAAGTGAGTGAGTGGCTGCGTGGTGCTTAGTTGCTGGCTGGGGTTAAACCACGACACCCCTTCTTAAATATGTTATCACAGAGATGCTACCACCATTGCTGACTGGCTCAGCCTTGGCCAGCAGCGGGTCTGTCTTGGAGCTGGCTGGCATTGGCTCTGTTGGACATGGAGGAAGCTTCTGACATCTTCTCACAGAAGCCACCCCTGTAGCCCTCCCACTATCAAAACCTTGCCACGCAAACCCAATACACTCGTCCACATTGTTCTCACTTTTATATCTAGCAGGCCCCTTACATCATTAGGGTTCTAAAGAAAGCTTAACATGACTGTGGCACAACTCTTTCTGGTCTTCATCACAATTACATCATGAAATAACAGCTTTGTTACTGCACTGTCTGATATGGCAGCAATTTTAGTCTAGGCAAAGGCAGAGTCTCAAGGAAACAGAGACTGATTGAAAATGCAAGTTTCTGTTTTAATTGTTTCTCTGGTTGGGGCAATTATGATGTCTCTGTCCTATGCGCAGACACTTACTTTTGTTAAACCTATAGCAGTGTAATTATCTTTGAGAATTTTACTTTATTAATTTGGTTGATACAGGCCAGTGGGTTCCATACTTAATGAAAAAGCACTTACCAACATACAAGTACACAGATTCATATATCCATATGAATTTGCATATAAGTATTTACATACCACACTGCATGACATATATGTCTTATTTCCAGAGGAAATCAGAATAAAAAAACCACTTCTATTTGTGCCACTAGTGTCTTTGTTTCACCTGTTTTACCATGTCATAAAACAGAACAGTATGACTACAAAGCCTGTGGGTTCATTTTTTTTGTTTGTGTTTTATCTAGCCTCACAGGGCCTAAGTCTAGCCTGAATTTTCTAGATAATAATTCCCCACGCACACAATCTGTCTATCATATTTTGAAATTATGAGCAAATGAATTTAACTCTATTTGAAAGTACATCTTTTCATATATTGATTCCCAAAGCTATATCCCCCCCCGCATCTATATAAAACTTGTGTTATCTAAAGCTCATGCTCTTCCAAATGAGAACACAATAGACAGATAATCAAACTGTAGGCTCCATGTTTGCCAATTAAAACAAGGCACTCCTAATTTTATCTACTATGTGTCACTTTGTCCTGGTTTCAGCTGGGATAGAGTTAACTGTCTTCCTAGTAGCTGGTACAGTGCTATGTTTTGAGTTCAGTATGCGAAGAATGTTGATAACACTGATGTTTTCAGTTGTTGCTAAGTAGCGTTCAGACTAAAGTCAAGGATTTTTCAGCTTCTCATGCCCAGCCAGCAAGAAGGCTGGAGGGGCACAAGAAGTTGGGAGGGGACACAGCCAGGGCAGCTGACCCAAAGTGGCCAACGGGGTATTCCATACCATGTGACGTCACGTCTAGTATATAAACTGGGGGGAGTGGGGCTGGGAGGATCACTGCTCAGGGACTAACTGGGCATCGGTTGGTGGGTGGTGAGTAATTGCATTGTGCATCACTTGTATATTCCAATCCTTTTAGAATTACTATTGTCATTTTATTAGTGTTATCATTATCATTATTAGTTTCTTCTTTTCTGTTCTATTAAACCGTTCTTATCTCAACCCACGGGTTTTGCTTCTTTTCCCGATTTTCTCCCCCATCCCACTGGGTGGGGGGGGAGTGAGTGAGCGGCTGCGTGGTGCTTAGTTGCTGGCTGGGGTTAAACCACGACACACTTTTAAAGTGGTTACTCTTCTACTGTTCAATTAAGCTAACTTGAAATGTACTTTCTGATAGCGAACACACATTTCGGTTTTTGTCTAAAACATCAGGGTATTCAGCAGAAAGTGCATTCTTGCTGAACAGTGTGGTAGAGCTAGAAAGGCTTGTGGTGTGTTTTCATTTTGCTTAACCACTACATGCTAAAGAGAGTCTTAACCATAAATGTCTTTCCACAGTAGTATTTCCTTTTAAAAAACACCAAGTGGTTTTGATGTTTTCTTTTTTTTGTACTGTACTTTAAGGTTTCATCTACATTGTTTTAATAGACACTAAAGTGTTTGAAAAACAAAGTTACAATAGCAGCAATCAGAATGTAATTATATTAACTATGGGCCAGTACATTCTGTAATTTTTCAGAGTAGCATTCATGTGTAAAAAATCTTATCATGAGTGAGTGGACTACAAATTGGCAAAGTATTCCAGAAGTGTAATGCAAAAAAATGTAAAGTTCTTTGGCATTTCGGTATTAGAGCTAATACTAGATGATGAACACTAAACTCATATCTGCAGTGCAAGTAGGGAAAAGAGCTTATGTAGGTTTGCAGGAAGTGGACCGTTGAAGGTTTTATAGGTCAGAAAAAGAATATTAAAATCAATTCTCTGCATCACAGGGAAGTAGTGTAATGAACAAAGTAACTACAGTATGTTCTGAGGCTTGGGAGCAAGTTAACAACCTGACAAGAGCATTTTTCAAAAGCTCTGCAGAAGTGCCATAGGTCTACTCAGTGTCTGAGTTCCTCAGGCATCCAAAAATATATTCCAAGAACTTGTAAGTATTATGATGTGCCTTCAATTGATTCTCTTTGTAAAAAAAAAAGTCAGAAAAAAATTTACACTCCAAGAATATTCTTCTCCTTTATTTTTATGAATCAAATTAAATAAGCAGTATTTCTAATGCTCACAAATAGGAATCCTCTACCCCTTATTTATAAACTGTGCACATGCCTCTACATTCCTCACAGGAATGATGATTTGTAGAGCTCTAAACCATGAAAGGGGCCCCAGGATGAAGGACTGTGAGTCAGTGGAGATCAGACAATGACTTTTTCTTGTTCTAGTCCCATGCTGTCAAAGGGGAGACTAGGGTCAGAAGACAAGTTTTCCTCCTTCCTGGTTCATCTGCTAGAAGAGGAGATTGAGGTCAGTGATGAATTTTCTACTTCCCTGCGCTGTCTAGGAAGGAGACAGGGCTGGCTCAGTGAACTACATACAGAACTGCAAGGACTGCATGCATGGAAAACCAAGCAGCCCTTTGTTTTTATTTGCTTGCTTTGGCTACCTTCTTGAGAACACACATGTGCAATCCTCCCTTGAGAAAAATCCTTTTAAGTCCAACAGCAGGAAGCCCTTTATGCTGTGGGCCCTGAAGAATTTAGCAATTGTTACAGCTGAAAGCACTGTTGCCATCTAATAAGCGAGAGTTAATAAAATTAAGTGGTAAACCACTATGTGAATTATGAAGGTCTTCCCTCACTAATGGGAGTTATCCGGTATCCCATAGATGCTCATTAAGTGTTGCCTATACTCAGTTGTAAAGTCTTCCATTGTTTCAGTAGCATTAACTGAAAATTATATTCTGTGATCATAGAATAAAAGTTATTGAACAGTTTTGTTGCTTATATTTATTTCTCTCTGTGTTTTACCTCTCTCATTTCTCTCTCTGTATTTTTTTCATCTCTCTTTTCCTAAGTCTGTGGGAGTATTATTTATGGGAGTAATTTTTCACTCTTTTAAAATGAAGAAAACCTTGAAAACATCTGGATAGATGTTACCATAATGAGCCAAATTAATCCCCAGTGTAAATCCATTTACTTCAGCAGAGCTACACTAAGGATGAAACTGGGTCAAAAATGTCTAAAACAAAAGGAATCAAGATATAAGACTCAAATTAAAAATCAGAAGACAACAATGCATCTGTTGCGTGCTTTCAAACCGTCTGCACCTTATTGTGATTCCAAAGAAGCCCTGAGGTAAAAACATGATGAACTCTGCCATCCTTCTGTAATATGAAGTATCACAGAGGCAGAGTTAGCATTACTTTTCTGGTATGCACAAAAGAGATGGTGCTAACAGGGAATACACAGTTCTAAATAACAGGACCCTAGAGTTTTGAGATACAGTTGAAAAACCTGAACATATTCACAGAATCATAGAATCATAGGATGGCTTGGGTGGGAAGGGACCTTAAAGATCATCTAGTCCAACCCCCCTGCCATGGGCAGGGACATCTTCCGCTAGATCAGGTTGCTCAAAGCCCTGTCCAACCTGACCGTGAACACTTCCAGGGATGGGGCAGCCACAACTTCTCTGGGCAACCTGTTCCAGTGTCTCACCACCCTCATCATAATAAAAAAAAAAAAAAAAAAAAAAATTTATTCCTAATGTCCAATCTAGACCTACCCTCTTTCAGTTTAAAACCGTTGCCCCTTGTCCTGTCACTACAGGCCCTGGTAAAAAGTCTCTCTCCATCTTTCTTATAAGCCCCCTTTCAGTATTAGAAGGCTGCAATAAGGTCTCCCCAGAGCCTTCTCTTCTCCAGGCTGAACAACCCCAACTCTCTCAGCCTTTCTCCACAGGAGAGGTGTTCCATCCCTCTGATCATTTTTGTGGCTCTCCTCTGGACCCGCTCTAATAGGTCCATGTCTTTCTTGTCCTGGAGACCCCAGAGCTGGATGCAGTACTCCACGTGGGGTCTCACCAGAGCGGAGTAGAGCAGGAAAATCACCTCCCTCGACCTGCTGGCCATGCTTCTTTTAATGCAGCCCAGGATACAATTGGCTTTCTGGGCTGCAAGCGCACATTGCCAGCTTATGTCCAGCTTTTCATCCACCAGTACCCCCAAGTCCTTCTCTGCAGGGCTGCTCTCAATCCCTTCATCCCCCAGTCTGTACTGATACTGGGGATTGCCCTGACCCAGGTGCAGGCCCTTGCACTTGGCCTTGTTGAACCTCATGAGGTTCACATGGGCCCATTCCTCAAGTCTGTCAAGGTCCCTCTGGAGGGCATCCCTTCCCTCAAGCGAATCAACTGCACCACTCAGCTTGGTGTCATCCTCAAACTTGCTGAGGGTGCACTCAATCCCACTGTCTATGTCATTGATGAAGATATTAAATAGTACTGGTCCCGGTACTGACCCTTGAGGGACACCACTCATTACTGGTTTCCACTTGGACATTGAGCCATTGACTGTGATGCGACCATCCATCCAATTCCTTATCCATCTAAGAGTCCATCCATCAAACCCATAGCTCTCCAATTTAGTGACAAGAATGTTGTGGGGGACTGTGTCAAAGGCCTTACAGAAGTCCAGGTAGATGTCATCCATAGCTCTTTCCTTGTCCATTGATGCAGTCACTCCATCTTCGAAGGCCACTAGGTGGGTCAGGCAGGATTTGCCCTTGGTGAAGCCATGTTGGCTGTCTCTAATCACCTCCCTGTCTTCCACATGCTTCGACATGTCTTCCAGGAGGATCTATCTTTGCATGATCTTCGCGGGCACGGAGGTGAGGCTGACTGGTCGGTAGTTCCCAGGGCCCTCTTTTTTACCCTTTTTAAAAATGGGTGCAATGTTTCCCTTTTTCCAGTCACTGGGGACTTTGCCTGACTGCCATGACTCTTCAAATATGATGGGGAGTGGCTTGGTAACTACATCAGCCAATTCCCTCAGGACCCTGAGATCCATCTCGTCAGGTCCCATGGACTTGTCTATGTTCAGAGGTCTCGAACCTGATTTTCTCCTATGATGGGAGGGACTTCGCTCCCTCAGTCCCAGCCTTGAGGCTCAAGGGCTTGAGAGATGTGGGCAGAGAGATTACCATTGAAAACCGAGGCAAAAAAATTGTTGAGTACCTCAGTCTTCTCCATGTTGGTTGTCACCAGTTCTCCTGTCTTATTTATTATGGGGGTGCATTTTCTTTAATCTTCCTTTTCTGGCCAACGTACCTGTAAAATCCCTTCTAATTATTCTTCACATCCCTTGCCAAATTCAGCTCCATCTGTGCCTTAGCTTTTCTGATCCCACCTAGAAAATTTGGAATAACCTGGGATATTAAGCCACTCAGCCAAACTTCAATACCCGGACAATATCTGACAATGTTCCCCCATGAGCTGACAATGGGCCCTTGCGGCAAAGGCGGCTAACGGTTTCCTGGGCTGCATTAGGATGAGTGTTGCCAACAGGTTAGGGGAGGTGATCCTTCCCCTCTACTCAGCACTGGTGAGGACACATCTGGAGTATTGTGTCCAGTTTTGGGCTCCCCAGTACAAGAGAGATATGGACATACTGGAGAGAGTCCAACTGATAAGTTGAAATCATAAAATCAACATTTAAAAAAAAAAGTTCATAACATTTCAAAGACTTACACTTCTAACTTTTTAAGAGTAAAGTTCTGACTCTACTGTTGATATGGAGTTAGATTCAGCATCTTTTCAAAGTTCAAAAATTTTGATCTGTAGAATAAAACTAAATTAAACAGTGGTTTAGTTAGTTGCTACCCGTTTCCTTCACTTTTATCATCCTGCTTACTTTTTCTAGCTTTTCTTTGCAGTCAAACATTTTAATGCTATCACATGTGGGAGGGCTTAAGAACAATTTAAACACAATTAGTGATCAACTCAGACGTTGGCACCACTGAACATGTTCTTAGAGAACGGAGTTATTGGACTTATTTAAGTTACTCTATCCACACACAAGCAAAATACAAAACAGCTGTCAGTTTTACTCATCTTCGAAAACCAGGTGTCAATCATTAATATTACTGTCAGGGATAAAAGTTTCAGTGGCTTAAGGAGGTAATAAGCAAAATACACATAGCAGGAGATTTAAATTTCCTGGTGGAATGCAAAAAGCTGGCTGGGTTCTTCCTCAGGGCTGAAATTCAAAAGAATATCATAGAATAGTGACCAATAAGTCCATGTACATTTTCACTGATCATCCTTTTACCGAGACCAGTAATTTGCTTACCAATAGCAGCTTATAAAAAGAATGTCTGAAAACAACCCAGTGAAGAATTCACCACTTCAGGTTGTAATTTAATTAGTTACTCACTCTGTTAAAACAGTGTATTTTCCACTACTGTAATTTATCTAGTGTTGGGTTCTAGTCACTGGTTCCTGTTCTGTCTTCCTTTAAGATTAGAGTCCTTCCCTATGCAGTTTTTATTCCACATTAAGGTATTTTAACTTCTGAATCTTCTCTTGACACTCTGCAGAGTTCTTTTTATGTTTCCCTCTAGAAGTCATTTTTCTAGTGCTTAAATCCTCCACAGCTTTTCATATGAAAAACAAATCCAACAAAACCCCACAAACATTCCCCCCTGCAGTTTTATAGTGTTTGGTCCCACTTATCCCAGATTACACAGAACAAACCTCAACTCATCACTTTTGTTCCTGAGTCTGTGAATCACATTCACTCCCCCACCTCCCAGATTGTTTTCAGTCTAGTATCAGGAATGAAGATTAGATATGCCATCAATTTCAGTACATGCATTGCCAAAGCCACAAAGCATGGCAGATCTGTCTAAAGTAAAAGTTGCTCAAATGTCACTCCGAAGTATAGACTGACTATATCAGCTTGCTTAACAAGATCTAGCATTTAGCTACAATACTTGTTGCCTATATGCTCTTTAGAGTAAATATCAGTAAGGTCAAAATATTGCGCTTAATTTATCATTTGGAATTTAAGATTTAGGCTGCAGATGCTGAAAATAAGAGGCTTACTCATTATGATAAACATTCACCTTCAATATTTGATTTAGGATACAAGCAACCTGCTGTTGCCTTCTGCTATTAAGATTTTACTCAGCCATAATAGAAAGATTTCCCCAACAGAACACACAATTTTTGGGGCCTTATTTTCATTCAACATTTTTTATTTTCACTGTGCGCTTAATTCTTCAATCTTAGGCAAAACATTCTAGTAACTTTGTAGGGACAAAATTAAGTGTGGGTTAAATTTAGAGTTTTTCTGGATAACAAATAAACACACAAATTGCATCATATGCCAAAACATGAAGGACAGCATTTCAAAACTGTTCAAAAACTTGTCAGGAAAAACAAGTTAATGTTCAAACGGAAAACAGGGGCCTTGGAGAATAAATAGTTATAAGGCCTATCTTGTAGAGCCTTCCAACATTTCTATGAGACTTAAATAATAGGTTTCAGGATTCAATACTTTTATGTTTTCTATGCATTAAATCCAAGACGTCTATTACCAGTTAGCTGTAGTTACTGTGACAAAGTGCAAAACTTTAAATTGTTCCTTTGAGGTTAGTTGGAATTTCTGTACTAACTAACCATATTACATATACACTGAAGTTATGCTAGCTAATTGCAATATTGATGTATTTTGATGGCATTTTTGTTCATAGGTGAGTTTGACTTTATAATCTGGGAAAACATGCATCTCTGCTCACGTCTTCCAGTATTTGTGACTAAAAGAAGCTGAAGAACAACTGCCATAGAAATGAATTTTTTAAAGCATGGCCTTCTGTACAAGGATGTTCTCTTGCACTGATACTACCTGTTTTTCTTGATACTTTACCTGTTGATTCTTATGCAAGAGAAGTCAGAAAGAGAAAAAAACTGCAGCTGAAATTACCAGAGCCCCTTCAACACCTAGGAAATCCTAAAGCTTGGTAAGGTATCAAAAGAGGACAAGTTCTGCCTGAGAATATTGCCTGCAAAGTAGAATAGACTTGTTACAATCCCTTCTCCTTTTCCTAATCAACTTCTCTAAGCTCAGAAATAGCCAAAGTGTTATATTTTGACTTCCCTGAATTGTGCTGGAATACTTGGATTTATCACTATCCTAATGTTTTGTCTAAAGAGACTTCTATAATAAAAGTGCAGTGCTTAAACAACCAATAACAATTGTATTTCAGCTGCAATTCAAAGTTATTTAATCTATTTAAAGGAACTAATCCTTCACAGACAAATGGATTTAAACCAAAACAATGAAAAAAAACCAAACCCCAAAACCCCAAGCCTGAACTAATTTAGCTGGGTCAATTCTAAACACATTAGTTCTTAACTTAGGGAAAAAGCTGTGGATAGGAAAAAAACATCAGGATAACAAGTCCCATTGCTAGAGTGAGAAAAGGAGGGTGAAATGGAGACAGACAGACAGACAGAAATGTTGATTCTTTGTCAAAGGCATTTTTTCTTCTAAAAATTCTCAGAAATTAAGTAGTGAGGAAAAAGCAAGACAAATACTTAAGAATTCTGAATAAAAACTAGTAACCTCTCAGTCAGGTTTTACCTGCTTTTCTATTTCTGTGAGCTACTTTTTTTTCCTAGTGCTGATAAAGCTCTTCAAGAAAAAAAAAGCATTTGCCAGCTGCTGCTTTAAAGGAACAAGTGAGCAGATACTTCTTTGAAGCTTACATAATATACGTGGAAGTCAGGACTATGAAGCCTGCTATTTTTCTTTACAAGTCACTTTTTAGTATATCAGGTAGTTGTAAAAAGCATTGCTCACCACTATAGCAATATGCTCTCTCTAGTTCCTGTGTCACCACACATTTCAAAGATATTTACTGCTATATTTTAGTTTTTAAATAAGCCTCCTGGACTCATGTAAGGATTAAATTAATCCAAAGAAAGATCATTTCCCACTCAGATCAAACTGCTGACCAGAAGGTCAACTGTTCAGTTCTGTGAAACAATGAAGCAGCAATAGCCAGAAGTGTTGATCTTGATGTGTGACCTCTGAAGAAGAAGACAGTGTACTACTTATCAAAAGCTCTGTGAAGCTCAACCACACACAGAATCAATTACCTTTGCTGAATTAAATTTTATATAACTATAGCTCACTTTCAGTTATGAACTTTCAAAATAAACATCTATGGCAACAGAAACTCTGTCACTTAGCATTATTTTGAAGCTTTCTCCAGTATCTAAGTTCATTTCTATCCTTCAGATTGCAATAACAGGTTACATCTATCTAATGAGCTTCTTGGGCCAAGTTCACAAGAAACTGCTCTATCTTTTATTATTTTCCTGTATGAAACATTAACCATGGAAATCTAACTATAACTTAAAAGCTGGCCTTATTAATTCCATTACTAATCACATATCTCAAACTAACAGAAAGCGGGTCCAGTATTGCTGGACCTGTCATATTTTGACATTCTATTGGTCTGAATGACATTTCCTAGGAATGTTTCAAGATCTGAATCTATGAAGTCAAATATTCTTTAGGCCAATTCACACAGTTGAGCGTCTGTCACCATTAGTTACAAAAAGGTGGTGTGAAAAAAACAAAGCTTACAGTACCAGTAGCACTGAAATACTATACTGCAATGAAACTGCTAGAATCATGCAAAGTATTCTCAGATATCCCAAATGCATGCAGAAGGTACAAGCTGGTGTATATTCCTTGTATCAGTAAGTGCAACTTAATAAACTAATAACTTTAAAAACATTCAATGTAGCAAGACAGTTTATCACCAGCTTAAATCTTTAATTTTCTGCATTCACTGACAGTTTGCTTTCCCATATGGTAGTTTGCAATGGATTAAATATTTGTTAAGCTTTTCCATTTATAAATGCTTATTATATGCCAAAGCTTTACAGAAATTCAAGAGTAAAAAACCAATAACGTAAAAATAGCTGATATTAGTTAAACACTGAGAACGCTCTTTACAATGTAATATTAACTTTTAAAAAAAGCTACTGCATATAAATTCCCATTCCTGTTTTCTGATTACATGAATCATGAAAAATTGACATTTTAGTTTGCTTAACAATGTTTTTATACTTAGGATCTATCCTTCCAACTAAACAAAACTTATAAAGTTAATGCTTTGCTCCTCCTTACTATATCTGCTTTATTATACAGAAAATCTATTTCTGAAGTCAAAAGTTATTAGTTATTACTATATGGCCAATTTAACACAGATTAGACTGGCAAAAGATGATGATCTGACAGAGCAGAAACATCAAGATTAACAGCTTTTTTAATATAGGTAAGTACCTTTATAGAGGCACCAAAACCAAATAGCCCTTTCAAGTGAACTGTCAAAAAAAAATTTTTCATTTCAAAAGGGATCTTGAAATTACTAGATACACATATATCCCTGTCAGTCAATCCCAGTAACATAATTCAATTAGTTACCTACCATTTCAGTAACAAAAAGTAACAAATCCAGTTGCGATTTTAAAAATTATAAGAATATTCACCCTGAGAAAACAGAATAAGTGTTTAAGAATAAATGCTGATATGTTTTTTCTTCATATATAGTTTTTTCTTCATCTCCTCTTGGGTACTTGGGCTTGTATCTAGAATTTGACCTCATACTTGCTTTGTCAGTTGATCGATTTATGCCACAGTCAGGTACTGGTGATAGAAAAGCCCAAAGAGGCTTGTGGAAAAGAGGCAAGCAGCAATCCACCAGGTGAGGAAAGACAAGAGTCCTCGGAATAGGAGAGGAGTGAAAATATTCTTTAGGCTTCCCAAAGCCATTGTTATTTGCACTACAGTTACTTTCATCTTTCCATCGACAGATGGAGACTCAGAATAAAGTGAACTGGGAAGCGGATTGTTTTCTACTGCAGTGTCAGAATTAGATTCTGGGTAGATGCCCCAAGAATAATTACCTGTTAAAAAACAGAGTAACACATAAGATATTTGTAGAATTAGATTTTAAGTTCTGTTATTTCTAGGAACTCTATAGATCATCTTATATATATTTGTCAAACAAAAAAAATTGCAAAATTTTACTTATAAATTAGTAAATGCTAATTGTGTCCATCCACATGGCTTCCTGATAATACTAGTAAGCTATCAGGGTAGGATTCACCTTACCTTTTGACACCCTAACTTTTACATGTGAATCAGTTGCCTTGGGACCCTGTCAGTGCTGGGTGTGATTCATCTCACCAGATGTAGATTTCTATTTTAGGATGGAATGAATCACAGACTAATAATGCCTATTTCTTTCTGTTCACATTTGGCAAAATGAATGCTGCCACTGCATGGTAGGCTGTGAAAGACATCCCTCAAAAGAAAGAAAAAAACCCAGGGACATCAGATCTCCCAATAATGAAATAAACTCCACATCTTACAATTTCTGTTCAAAAAGTCCACTGAAGTTTGAAATACTGAAAAAAAAAATTAACAGATATTCATAAAGTTAAATCAACAATGCTTTATACAGCTCATTGTTGAAAGATGTCAAAAGCAGCAAGAGAAGAGCACAGCTTAAAAACTGTTTATCAGCTGTTTGCCAGCAGGTCAAGGGAGGTGAGCCTTCCTCTGTACTCAGCACTGGTGAGGCCACACCTGGACTCCTGTGTCTAGTTCTGAGTTCCCCAGTACATGGACATACTGGAGAGAGTCCAGTGCAAGGCCAAAAAGATGATGAAGGAACTGGAGTATCTTTCATATGAGGAGAGGTTGAGAGAGCTGGGACTGTTCAGCCTGGAGAAGAGAAGGCTCAGGGGGGATCTTATTACTCCATATAAATACCTGATGGGAGGGAATGAAGAAGAGGGAGCCAGGCTCTTCTCAGTACTGCCCACTGACAGGACAAAAGGCAATGGGCACAAATTAAAACACAGGAAATTCCATCTGAACACAAGAAAACACTTTTTTACTGTAGGGGTAGTCAAACACTGGAACAGGTTACCCAGAGAGGTTGTGGATTCTCCCCCCTTGGAGATACTCAAAACCCGACTGGACACGGTCCTGGACAACCTGCCATAGCTGACTCTGCTTGAGCAGGAGGGTTGGACTAGATTCTAATTTTCTTTAGTAGACTGCAAATATAAATGCCCTATATAGAATAGAACACAGTTTTGTTCATCAAATTTTGCCTACCTAGTGTTTTCAAAAGCAGAGTTGTGTGAAGGACCATTACCAATGGTGCAACATACTGCAGTGCAATTACACAAAGATAATAGAATACCCGAGCCACCTGGGAAAACAGAAAAGAGTAATTCATGAGTTCTGGGTGATCAAAGCAAACCTTTATGTATATGCTTAGGAAAAACAAGCAATTAATAAAAAACCCCAGTTCTTATGCAAAAAAGCTATTTTAAAAGTTTTATAGCATGTTTTGGTACGTGAAATATTGTCTTCAAAAGACCTAATGAAGAAGTGATCCCTATAATGAATTCTAGTTTCAGGACACTTACAATCCTGAGAGGAATTACTGAAAGAAAATAATTAAAAGTAGCGGTTCTGTTAACACAAACAAGATTAATTTTGCTTACGCAAACTGAATGCTATAATTCAAATATTCATATTTGAAAACACTAGAACTTTGTAAGCCATCTCAAAGCTAAATATATAATTATCCCAAGTGATTTACAAACTAAATCCCATTTTGAAAATAAAGTACTGTGACTGTAGAAACAGTCCAAAGCCTGATCAAAAGTAAATGAAACTTTGGTTAATATTGCAGTCCCTTTTCAAAGTGAGATATTTGTAAGATCTCCAAATGGAAAACACCAGTGCTTTAAAAACAATGACAAGAGGAATTTTCATTAGCAGTTCATCAATAACAAAGCATTTAAATGATCTTTATTTCAGGTACACAATATGGTTCATTGAAAACCACTCAGATTTATCCCTCCCCCCGCTCCCAATCTGTTCCAGCTTTCTCAAGATTGTTACATTACATATTTTACATAAACTGTTGACCTAAAAGGCTAGATCAAATGAAGAAGGAAAAAAAGTCATAAAATCAATAGCAAGCAAGCAGTAAAATAAAGTTAACTGGATTTTAGAAAAGAACAGAATACAGGGTGGCAAAAAAAGATGAAGGCAGCCCTGACATTTTTGGAAATAGCTTTAAAACCTCAAAGGGCTTTGAGATGATCAAGCATCAAAAAAACTAACATGAGAAAAAAAGCAGTAAAACATTGACAGAAGAAAAAGCATGAGACAAAATATTTTAAGATAACTGATGGCATATAATGAAAAGAGCAAATAAAAAAAAAAGTAATGATCATTGTAGGAAGACAGATAGGAAAGACTTTACTGGCAAAAGCACCAGAAGAAAAGAAAGCAGGCATGGCTAGTAAAACCAGATAGGACTATATTTAGTGGCCCTGGGCTTCTTAAAGAGAAGATATTCAAAGTACTGGATAAACAGATTTAGGAAACACCACATACAGAAGGCATTATTATTTTATCAATAAGATGAAAGCTCCCAAAACTAAAATTATGCATTCACAACAACTAGAACAGTTCTGTCATAAACACTTGTTGCTAGTTGTATTTCCTAACCTTTTTTCTGAAGTCCAATGCCAGTCACTTGGTTTGTAACTACATATTTGAAATAACAAAGACAAGATTATAGTAGTGATGATCTAAAAAGAGAGGAAGCTTTGTCCTATGGCATACTTCAATATTCCTTCTGGAATACACCTTGACTCAGTAAGATTATCAGGCAGCACTATCATGCAACACTAGAAATAAGTTCATTTTGCAGGAAACACATAACACCACTCTATATCAAGCTTACAAATTTCTATCTATTTCCTCTGTTTGTTGACTTTTTTTATTACTTTTCTTAAAAAAAACAAACCCTCAAGGAAACCTTTCCCTTTTATCACTTGCCACAGTAAAAAGATGGGCAGATGGTTTTATATCTAGGCTACTGCATTTGAGACTGGTCTTACAGAACTAAACATGTCTTATTTTATCCCAAAATATAACCTTCCTATCTTAAATTTTGCCCCCATTTAAAAATTACAGTTGGGGTTAGGTAACAATATTTTGCCCTTCTATCTAAATCTGACTTTTTTTTCTATGCTGTAGCTAAGAAATCACCACTTACCCTATACGCTCCCCAGGTTCAATTCATGCTGTACAGAAACACTCATCAAGATAAATATAAGGCTTGCCAAGATATTTGTAAAGAATACTTCATGATGGGATCTCTTAGAACAACGGAGGAACAACTTAAGACAAAGCATCTGAATAATATGGATGATGCATCTTTGCATATTTTGGGTTGCAGAATTTTGCTGTAATGGTGCTATTTTTATAAAGGATATAGTTTAGGAAGCTTTCATTCAAATCTCAGTTCTGGTGCCAAGGAAGACAACAAACCAGACATTTATGTTTTTCCATGAAAAAAATTTGCACAGACAGAGCACCCAAATATATGTAACTTTAGTGCCATTATACTTACCATTTTTTGTAAATCAATTGTACTTATTCTGCCGGCTTCCTTTTTCATCTGATCCATGCATTTTTGGGCTAAATTCAGATAGGCCTGTAAGTGACTGCGCATCATAGCCAACCGTAAAGCACACAAAAGGATTATAATCCACAACCGCATGGTGTCAAATGTATCTTCTGACATTCTGTGGATAAAAAGAGTAATGTTGTTTTCTAAAGGTCACCTACCGCTACAAAGTTATTTGTTTGTATCATCTGTAAAGAAATCTTTAAGCATATTGTTAAAAATAGTTACATGCAATCCACAGTTATGGAGTTCATGTGCAAGTAATATTCACTTCTCCCCCCCGTCCCCTTTACTGCTTGTATTGGGTTTACATGGCAAGGTTTTGGTAGTGGGGGGGTACAGGAGTGGCTTCTGTGAGAAGGTGCCAGAAGCTGCCCCCATGTCGGACACAGCCAGTTCCAACTGGCTCCAAGACGGATCTGCCGCTGGCCAAAGCTGAGCCAATCAGCGACGGTGGTAGCGCCTCTGTGATAACATATTTAAGAAGGGGAAAAAATGCTGCACGACAGCAGCCAGAAGAGAGGAGTGAGACTATGTGAGAGAAACAACTCTGCAGATACGAAGGTCAGTGAAGAAGGAAGGGGAGGAGATGCTCCAGGCACTGGAGCAGAGATTCCCCTGCAGCCCGTGGTGAAGACCATGGTGATACAGGTTGTCCCCTTGCAGCCCATGGAGGTGCATGGTGGAGCAGCTATCCACCCTGCAGCCCATGGAGGACCCCACGTCAGAGCAGGTGGATGCCCTGAAGAAAGCTGTGACTCCGTGGAGAGCACATGCTGGAGCAGGCTCTTGGCAGGACCTGTGACCCTGTGGAGAGGAGACCACGCAGGAGCAGGTTTCTGGTAGGACCTGTGGCCCCATGGGGGATCCACGCTGGAGCAGTTTGTGAAGAACTGCAGCCCATGGGAAGGACCCACGTTGGAGAAGGTCGTGAAGGATTGTCTCCTGTGGGTGGAACCCCATGCTGGAGCAGGCGAAGAGTGTGAGGTGGAAGAACTGGCAGAGAAAGCGTTATGAACTGACCGCAACCCTCAGTCCCTGTCCCCTTGCGCCGCTCTGGGGGAGGAGGTAGAGAATTCGGGAGTGAAGTTGAGCCCAGGAAGAAGGGAGGGGTGGGGGGAAGGCGTTTTAAGATTTGTTCTTATTTCTCATTACCCTACTCTGATTGGACTGGTAATAAATTAAATTAATTTCCCCGAGTCGAGTCTGTTTTGCGTATGACAGTAATTGCTGAGTGATCTCCCTGTCCTTATCTTGACCCATGAGCCTTTCATCATATTTTTCTCCCCGTCTAGTTGAGGGGGGGAGCGATAGAGTGGCTTGGTGGGCACCTGGTGGCTAGCCAAGCTCAACCCACCACACTGCTACTTCTTAGTAGCCCTACTACAACATTAGGTCCAAATTAGTACATGTTTGTCTGCAAAGAAGAACAACTCTTAAATGCTTGAATTCTGAGTAATGAAGACAGGACACTAAAAAGCAGGCTCTTTCAGATAATTCCAAATTTTGAGATATATAGTTCTAGATAGCACCGTAAACTGCCTTAGATACATTGTTACAGCACAACTATTTTTTTTTCTGGATCTAGAAAGCAATAAAAGTGACAGCAAATCATATCAGTTTCAACTCTATTTGAATACTATTTTGAATTATCTGTTAATAAAGTGACAATGACAATCATCTATGCTACTCATACAATATTGATTTCAGATACAGTTCTTCCTGAAAATTCTTTCCCTTTTTATGCTTCTAAATATTTTAGCTATCAAATTTCATATGCACTTCATCTACACATAGATTTTAAAACAAGTCTCATCATAGTACTAAGAACCTTAGGTCAGTTCTCATACCAATGTATCATCTCAATTGTCTTCAGTGAAATCACTTCTCTCTTATACCAATAAGTAAGATGTAAGGTATTAGAAGCTGACAATGATGTGGTATTCTGTCCCTAGGAAGAACAATGCAGAACTCTGACACAGAGATGCCAGAAGATAGCAGCTCTCTGGGAACCACTGCCTTACCATTCTTCATCGGATTCAACACTCTGCAACTAATTCTCATTCTTCCTAAACAACAGAAGCCCTTTACAGCTCAGTTGGAACTTCTATGATACCTTTCATGATAGATGCTAGTCACAGCCACAATTTTAATTTTTCCATGTTGCTATGACTTTTACAGGGCACTACTTAGACTTAAGGTTTTTATCCTCAATACCCCAGAAAGAATTTTTAAAGGGAATCTTACAAAGGTACGCTCTCTTTGCCCAAAGGTGGGTTCATAATGTAGTCCTTAGTGATTGGTTTTACCCACAGTAGAACCATAAGTAAAGGAGCCAAGAAGTTTATATGTAGCAATGTTCTGGAAGAGGAAAAAAAAAAAAAGGGAGTGGGTTATTAAATACAGTTACCATACTTTTGAAACTGGTGGTAGAGATTACAGAAGAGTAATACAAATTTTAAAATAGGGGAGGAAAGGTAAATAAGAGAATTACTTCCCTTTTTTTATAAGTATGACTTAATTCTCAACAAAACAGTAATATTACATACTGTGAAATCATACTGGTTGTGGTTTTTAAAAAGTGCTCTTTGGAATAAATAAAATTTTTTAGATATTCGAACAAACTAACCAAAGGAACTACATGCATTATACCACACTATAGTAAAAGACAGTTGTTAAAAATTTCCATACAATGGCATAATACCAAACTGCGGCAGCCATTACTGTTTTAATCTAGAGGGTGAGTATCTTAGATGGATAATTATGGAAAATATGCTGCTATATTAGTGATTTTTTTTTGCTTTATTAAAAATGCACTCAAATGATCTACTCATTGACAAAAACACACCACTAAGGGCAAATACTGATCTTTTCAGAGCCCATTAGAAACAATCACTCAGCAATGATTCTTTGCTTATAATTGCATTACCTAACTACATTGATATCTGACCAAGTTTTAATCCATTTAATGTCATTTTTATAATGTTCCAGTTTAATAGTCAAAGTATTGGTAGACCTTTAAAAAGAATTTGCTTGGTGCTGCACAATGTTATCTTTAATAATCAGTTCTAAAATCCCCTAAACATCAAGTTAGACAAGATTTATTTTTTTCATAACCCCATACTAGTGGTTATTAATTACCCTCTTAGTTCTTGATTAATGAAGTCCTGTTTCAGAGATTTTATATTTCTGCCTAAGTTCTCATGTCCACAGATCAAGATAGATGTTGGAAAATTAGAGGATAGTTACAGAAAAGGCACATGAAATTTTAAAATATTGAAAACCATAAAAATTAAAAACTCAGGAGTTTAAGAGGTGACTTGATCACAGTCTACACATAGACTGAAACTTAATAGCAGATACAATAAAAGTCAATAGCTTGCAGATGCAATTGGATGCATTCAACTACATTGAGAGTGCAAGTCTAATACAAAGTAATTAGTTAACAACTTACCAAGAGTAAAGGATCCACTTTTAAACATAGTTTAATTTTTTAAACGGGGCATTTTTTTGAAAAAAATACACTTTTACATATCAGAAAATCTAATGGTTCTTATGAAAGTGGCCAGACTAAATGATCACAATGGCCTATACTGCAGAATTTGTTATTAACATGCATGAAATATTCAGAGGTTATGATCTATGAAAGACATTTGGAGTTGTTCCCTCAACCAGAGAATGATGAAGAGAAATAGTTAAATATAAGAGAACATTTTACTTCCAAACTCAAAACCAGCTGAAAATGAAAATATTCCTTTAAAGTGGTACTAACCTCTGAGCCTTATTATATATTCTAGGTCATCATAATGTAAGAAATACTGAAATACTGAAAAGGACAATTTTAATTTACTTTTCATTTTAAAGCCATAAAAGCTTTAATAATTGAATGCACTTCCCATATGTTACTCTAAATTCAATATTTATTAACAGAAGTTTTCACTGAGTTTTAGATTCCCTTTTAATGTGTTTCAAATTGACTGCCTTTCTGAAGCTATTTCTTCAATTTCTGTTTTTTCTTTGTATCTTAACCTAATCTTATTAACAAAGGCCCATCTATAAAAAAAAAAAAGTCTGTGGCTGCACCTCTTCTTCCAGACAGTTATTTGACTTTCCAAAAAGATATGGGGGAAAGGAAACAGGAAGTAGAAACATTCATGATGGATCTCTCACACAAGGAAAGAAAAGGAATGCTTCTTTAACTCATACTCCACTTTTGAGGCAAAGAATGTAATAGATCGGCAGAGGGCAGGTTGAACACAAAGAGTCAGGTCACAAGTCTGCTGGAGATATGAAAAGCAGGCAGCAACAGAAGTCTTAGTCACTACCTTCTTATTGGAATAATTTGCTTTGTTTATTTTCAGTCATTAAACTGATATTTATGACTAAGTAGCATATACCTATGTGTATATATTTTCTCTTACTGTGTTATTTTTTCTGTTGCTAAATTCAGAGCATCCAGATGCATTTGAGCCAGTCGCAAGCCAGGGAATGTCAAAAAAGCACCAATAAGTGAACACAGAACAGCCAGGAACAATTTGAAGGTTAGTTTAGACACAGGACCCCTAAAAGAAAAGAAAGAAAATAAGCATTGGGGGGGGATCAGAAACTACTTTCAAATCAACAGTATCTAACATTTAATCAAATTAAAATAAAAAACAAGCAAGTCACATATTTATTTACTGAAAAGAATAAAAAGCTCTTCAATATAAGAAAACCAAAACCTAAGCTACTTCCTACAAGATGTTAAATTTGTTAGCAGAGAAAAAAAAAATCAAAACAGAATAATTTTATATTGTGATTAACAAGTTATGCAATAAAAATAGCTAGTGGAATGAATTTGATGATTATACTTTTAATAGAAGAACAGATACATTGCAAGTTTAACTGGTCAAAGGCAAATTTTTATTTTTATTTTTAAGTTATGCCATTCAAACTACCAAGAGACACCATCATCAACTCAATCACTGCTGTAAACAGCCAAAGCACTGTGAATGTTTAAAAGGAAATGGACACAAACAGAAAAATGAATACAGAAATTAGTAAATTCAGAATAGTTTATGAAAAACAGAGCGAAGAAAGGTTAAGAAACACATAAGATTCAGTTGAAGGGTTTATTTCTCATTAAATATCCATATCTATAAATGACACGTTATTCTAAGTATATATTTGAAACTTCTGTTCCTCACAAATAAAATATGACAGCCTAAGTGAGCCTTCTTTGAGCTCTCCCTGCTAGGCAGCATGGCTGCATGGCGGTGATCTCCCCTTGAGCAGGAACACCTCTCAAGGTTGCTCCTTGAAGCAACGAGATCTTCTACCAGCAACAGATAGTTGGATGAGCCCAATTTGAGTTCTCCCTGGACAGTAACTGGACTGCACACCAGGCAACTCTCCCCTTGAGCAGGGATGCCTCTCATTGTTAAGAGATATTAGTCGTTTAGCTTAAATAAGTAAGTTTTAAATAGAATGAATCACTTTTCGAGTTATAATGTTGTGTGATTTAGCATGCTGTTTGCTTAGCTTTACTGTATTGGGTTTGTGTGGCGGGGTTTTGGTAGCAGGGGAGGGGGCTGCAGGGGTGGCTCCTGTGAGAAGCTGCTAGAAGCTTCCCTGGCTCCATGTTGGACCTGCCTCTGGCCAAGGTCGAGCCTATCAGCAACGGTGGTAGCGCCTCTGGGATAACATATTTAAAAAGGGAAACCTGCAGCGGAGGAGGGGAGTGGAATGTGAGAGAAACACCTATGCAGATACCAAGGTCAGTGCAGAAGGAGGGGGAAGAGGTGTGCTGGAAGAGGTGATTCCCCTGCAGCCCGTGGTGAGACAGCAGGCTGTCCCCATGGAGGTTAACAGTGGAGCAGATATCCACATGCAGCCCGTGGAGGAGCCCCCGCTGGAGCAGGTGGATGCCCCCGAAGATGGCCGTGACTCCATGGAAAAGCCCATGCTGGAGCAGTCTGTTCCCAAAGGACTGCACTCTGTGGAAGGGACCCATGCTGGATTAGTTCATGAAGAACTGCAACCCGTGGGAAGGTGTATTGGGTCTGGCTGAGATGGAGTTAATACTCCCCATAGCAGCCCTCATAGAGCTGTGCTCTGCATCAGTAGCTAGAAAGGTGTTGATAACACACCAGTGTTTTGGCTACTGCTGAGCAGCGCTGGCACAGCACCAAGGCTGTCTCTCCAACATTTTTGCCCCCCCTCAACGGCAGGCTGGGGCTGAGCAAGATCTTGGGAGGGGACATAACCAGGACAGCTGACCTAAACTAACCAAACAGATATTCCATACCTTACGACGTCAGCTCAGATATAAAAGCTAAGTAAAGGGAGACGGAAGGGGGGCATTTTTGTCTTCTGGAGCAACCACCACGCGTACTGAAGCCCTGCTTCCCAGGAAGTGGCTAGACAGTGCCTGTTGATGGGAAGTAGAGAATAACATCATTTGTTTTTTCTTTGCTTTCGCACGTGTCGGGGTTTAACCCCAGCCAGCAACTAAGCACCACGCAGCCGCTCACTCACCCCCCCCCCACCCAGTGGGATGGGGGAGAAAATAGGGAAAAAGAAGTAAAACTCGTGGGTTGAGATAAGAACGGTTTAATAGAACAGAAAAGAAGAAACTAATAATGATAATGGTAACACTAATAAAATGACAACAGCAATAATAAAAGGATTGGAATGTACAAATGATGCGCAGTGCAATTGCTCACCACCCGCCGATCGACGCCCAGCTAGTCCCCGAGCGGCGATCCCCCGCCCCCACTCCCCCCCAGTTTATAGACTAGATGTGGCGTCACATGGTATGGAATACCCCGTTGGCCACTTTGGGTCAGCTGCCCTGGCTGTGTCCCCTCCCAACTTCTTGTGCCCCTCCAGCTTTCTCGCTGGCTGGGCATCAGAAGCTGAAAAATCCTTGACTTCTTTAGACTAAACATTACTTAGCAACAACTGAAAACATCAGTGTTATCAACATTCTTCGCATACTGAACTCAAAACATAGCACTGTACCAGCTACTAGGAAGACAATTAACTCTATCCCAGCTGAAACCAGGACAGCGCGTGACCTTTGCTTTCACTTTATTAAACTGTCCTTATCTTGACCCACGAGCCTTTTGTTATATTTTCTCCCCCCTGTCCAGCTGAGAAGGGGGAGTGATAGAGCGGCTTTGGTGGGCACCTGGCGCCCAGCCAGGGTCAACCCACCACAGAAGGACTCACGTTGGAGCGGGGAAGAGTGTGAGGAGTCCTCCTCCTGAGGAGGAAGGAGGTGCAGAGACAACATGTGATGAACTGACCGCAACCCCCATTCCCCATCCCCCTGTGCTGCTGTGGGGGAGGAGGTAGAGAAAATCAGAGGTGGAGTTGAGCCCAGGAAGGAGGGAGGGGTGGGGGGAAGATGTTTTAAGATTTGGTTTTACTTCTCATTATCCTGTTTTGATTGATTAGTAACAAATTAAATTGATTTTGGTTTTTTCCCCCAAGTCGAGTCTGTGTTTTGCCTGTGACCATAATTCGTGAGTGATCCCTCCCTGTCCTTGTGTTGACCCATGAGCCTTTTGTTATATTTTCTCCTCCCCATCCCACTGGGGGGGAGGAGTGAGCGAGCGGCCTCGTGGTGCTTTGTTGCTGGCTGGGCTTAAACCACGATATTTACTTACTTAGCATGAGTAGCTAGATTTGCTGAAGCCTTAGGCCGCAAGCTGTAAACTTTCACCTAGATTTGATGAACTTGTACCTACTCAAGCAAAACAAGGCCTCCAGAGCCAGCGCAAACCAGGAGATAAGGAGGCTTCAAGACTACAACCGTCAACAGCACCTGCAACTCAACAAGATAACGAAAGGCCTGTCTGGAGACAGTGAAGGAATCCAATAAGGGGTCAGAAGAACTCAGCCCAGAATCACTATTGGACCAAAGGCCGCGTGGAAGGCTCGTGAAGAGAGTGTGAAGAATGCATGAGGGGTGGGTGAATAGTCTGTAAGGGTATAATTGCTCAGGGATTTCTTTGTTCGGGTCCTTCTGTCAGTCCCTCCCTGGAGGCACCCAGCTCAAGCCAATCCTGCAGCCATACCACTCTTAAATTATTTATTTTTATAAGATTTGATGCCTGAGGCTCTGTTTTGGGAAACCTAGGGTTCAAACTTCAGAGCAAACTAACACTGGACGCCTGGACGGAAGGTAAGCGATTAACAGCATGCTAAACTTTGAAATCCTAACTAAGTGATATAAAGGATTGATTGTGCACATATAATTAGCCATAAACTGTTGACCAAGTCTGGGACTAAGTCTGGATCCAGCTGCACCTAAACTCCTCTCTGAGAAGGAGTTTAGAAAGCAAGGGAGTCCATTCTGAACCTCGTGACTCAGTGGGAGTCTCCCTTACCTTTTTGCAACTCCAGTCTCTGTAAATCATTCTAAAATCGATTCTAACTCAATTTTCCTTTCTATGTTTCTTCCATGTAGTAAGTAATAGAGTGAACCTTGCCATCGAACTCTGTTAAGTCACACGTTTACAAATTCATGTTAAAATCACTTTTGCTAATACCTTTGACAGTGATTCTTTAAGTGATTCTAAAACTCCTAAATCAGGATCCGTGATACAAGGCCTTGTAGGCACCCATACAATCAGTGTATGGGTGCCTACGCAAAAGCCAATAGGCCTCAATTTACGATTATAAACATATACTGTCTGAAGTATACCCAGTTTCCCAATTAGGAAAATACATATCCGAGAGCTAGGCTCAGTCACCATACAGAGGGTGGGACTAACCCATGGAGACGGGGGCAGCCCAGCTTCCTCCCTATTCCAAAGCACAGAGCCTGAAGCAAATGCAGCAGCCGTAATGTGAGCAAATCTATAATTCTTATACAATACTTGAGAATTTCCAAACAAGAAATTCAAATTTGTATTCCCACAGTGATGATATACCCCATACAAGCATTTTAGATCATGTGTTTAAGGCAAGGATTGTAACAGAATTCTGTTTACAATATACAGAGGCTGTCTCTGACAGTGATTGTATAAATAAGTAACATCATAAGCTATGGAACGTTCCTTTGTCAGTCTATACAAAACTTGGATGTACTGTAGCAAGCAGATGTATTTGCCTAAGAGGAAAATACTATTATGGCCTGAAAACATGACTGAAAGCCAAAATTTACTCCTAATTCCAACTTTATTGCAGGCTCCATCTGTAGCTTTTGCACTCTCGTCCTCCTGCATACCACAGGAACTGCAAAAATACTTATCTCCTGTTTTAAGCAATCTTTTCAAAGCTGAAGGGACTGTTTAAGAATTAACATAAGAAAGACTTTTAAGGTTTTAACTGTATTTTATGGACTGGAATAATTTTGGAATAAAAAGGGAATACACAAATGCAACTTAAGTTACTTTGTAAATATTGATGGATTATTTTCATTAATCCACCTCTTCACGTTAATATAGAGATTATAAGTGTGTATAAGAGCAAAGCATGCAAGACAAATGCTTGCTAAGAAAATCTAAGTGGTTCAGTTATAAATGCAACATAATGAAGACCAATGTATTTCCAGAAACTTACCGGGATTCCAAACCCTGCTTTTCAAGAAACTGCATAGCACTTTCTGAAAAATTTGAGAATCCTGCAAAGACATAAATTATATGTATTTTATCACAGTACAAATATAAAATCTGGTTTTTGAAAGAAAATGCTAGGTAACAGGAAATATTTCAAACAAATTCTGTCTAGCATTATTATTACTGAAAAATTATTTCTAGCATAGCTCTGTCGTGCATTATAATTAGTATGCTACAATGCAATAAAACTCAGTCATTAACACAAACAGTCTTTGAAAACATCTCTGATATTTGTACATTTCATGAACATAAATAAAACATTCATTTTTAAGAAGGTAAGTAACTTTTTTTCAGTAGAGGAGTGTATTGGGTTTGCGTGGCAAGGTTTTGGTAGTGGGGGGGGGGGGGGGGGGGGGGGGGGGCTACAGGGGTGGCTTCTATGAGAAGTTGCTAGAAGCTTCCCCTATGTCCAATAGAGCCAATGCCAGCCGGCTCCAAGACGGACCCGCCGCTGGCCAAAGCTGAGCCAATCAGCAACAGTGGTAGCGCCTCTGTAATAACATATTTAAGAAGGGGAAAAATAGTTGCTGCACAAGAAACTGCAGCCGGAGAGAGGAGTGAGAACATGTAAGAGAAACAACCCTGCAGACACCAAGGTCAGTGAAGAAGGAGGGGGAGGAGGTGCTCCAGGCACTGGAGCAGAGATTCCCCTGCAGCCCGTGGTGAAGACCATGGTGAGGCAGGCTGTCCCCCTGCAGCCCATGG